>NC_092350.1:38307372-38609872 GCF_963676685.1 Mytilus edulis
TTAGAAAGTTCAGAACTTAAAATCTCATTCTTAGTAGATGAATTCAGAACGTCATGAAATATAATAATAGTGCTGAAAGTGGCATTAAACAAAAAACAAAAAGTCATCCAGTCGATTCAAATTGGAATATTTTAAGGTTCTCTCATTCAGTGTCCGAAATAATTTAAATTCTCATCAAGAAAATTCAATAAACATTCTTCCGATGTCAAACTGTGAATAAAACACCTGACCATGTGCTTTATGATAACCGCCAACTGTGATATCGTAGGTTGATTGTTAATACTCATGTGGGTGATTCCTATTTTATAAATAGTAAGTACATAACTTCACTCATTTCATTCACTTACATTGTCGTCCTTTGTTGCTCAATCTAGTCATCCGTATCTGCTCAATCGCTTATATATTCTACAATATGAAAAGGCGATCAGCAAAAGTGAATTCACTTGACAATGTTTATATCAGTGAATTCGTTAAACGCCAACTGGAAGGTAAATTATTTCGGGCGATATTAGATCATAAATTTAAGTTAGCCAGGATATTGGTGGAAGGAGGGGTAGATGTGAACTGTAGACTGAGAACAGGAGTTACACCTCTAATTTTGATTTGTGACCAAAAGGTGAAAGATAACTTTAGACGTATGCAATTACATTTAGTACGCAGTTTAATCAATAGGAACGCAGACGTAAATGCAAAGGACAATTTTGGTCGAACGGCTCTTACATACGCATTCTTATCTGGTGATCTTCAGCTTGTGCATGTGCTAGAGCTGCATGGGTCGTCATCATGGGATGTAAATGTTTCATTTTACAGACAGGCACGGGAAAGCGTTGTTATTATTTCTGACTTAAACATGCACTTTCATCGATGGAATTCCAATGACTTTGCAAAAGAAATGAACTGAGTTTTACATGTCTTAATGAACTAAGAGATAAATAAAAAAAGATGCATAGTTCTATCTTCGAACAGCATTTTTCAGGAACGTTCGTATTAAAAAGTGCGATGGTAACAAAACTTTTGAAACCAACCGGTTTTGTAAGAGAAAACTTGAAGGCCGTACAATAACCTATAGATTAGATTGTGATTAAACAAATATGCAGTCTTAAAATGTGGTAAAACATCTATGTCGTCTATCTGCTAAGTACCGAACGTGACCGAATATGACTGTTATACCGAGAGTGAATTTACATTGCTATACGACGTGTCTCTGTATTTGTACATCCAACAGTCATGTATTTATTTTCAATGTTTTTGTTATGGTTTCGGTTTACAATGAGTTGTGTGGTATCGTTTTGCCTGAAATAATTCTAAAACTGCCTTTCAATACCTTCAGTGTCATATTCCCGGATAAAAATGTTATAATGAATGTGAATTTGCATTGCTATGTGGCATGTCTCTGTGTTTTGTACATCCACTATTCATGGATTTTTTATGTTTCTGTTATGTTTTCGGTTGGATAATCTGGTGTGTCTTATCGTTTGTAGTCTAAATAATTATAAAATTGCATTTCCAAACCATAATTGTCATGTTTTTTTTTGGACGTAAGAGCATCACTGTTTTTGATATCCTGTGGTCGTTGATGTATTCAAAAGTATATCTTATGTTTATAATGTCTGCTAGAATGTGGCCATGGGACACAGATGATTTCCCCGCTTGCATATAACGTTATTACGGGACATAACTCAAAAACGGCAAAGGGGACGCCACCCACATTTGTACTTGAATTGAGTTTTGTGGTAATAAGCATTGTGTATTAGTTTCATAACATGTAACCGGAGAGCATGATTCTACTTGCCAAATCGCATGTCTTCACCGGGACTCGAACCCGGGACGTCTGTGTAACAAGGCAGCGCGTTAACCGACTGAGCTGAAGTACTTCCGCTAACGGCTGACTAAATATATACCACATTTACTTAAGGGAAGCAATCCCGTCACAAAAAAACCAACAGTCTAATGTCTGTTCAAAGAGGAAAATGTATTTGGCGCTTTTAATCTCAAGTGCAGCTTAACATGATTGTATATAATTTGATTCATGGAAGTCGCTTTTCTTTTACAATACATCCTTTTTTCGAGAATCAAGTACTATATTTTCGCGAGTTATTGCTTTGATTGAGATAGTTGCCCTGTTAATATCTTATTTCCGGTCTAAAAAAAAATGATCTTTTTTTATAAAATAAGAAATAGATTGGTATTCTGCGTGCCCTATAAATAATTTTTGTTATAATTAAATACAATCAAACCTATGGTATAGACATATCTAATTTATTCAAGGAAACAAGTAACTCGAATAATTCAAGCCCTTTCCGTGTCCGATTTTCTCCCACACGAGGAGATGTAGCCATCGTAGATCAGCGGAATATAACGACTGAATTATTCGGGTTAGGACACAAGATACAACCATATGGTGGATGAATTATAATACCCACCAAATCTTGTATATATTACATGAAATAGAAACTCACACTTTTATCAAGGTTTGAACATTTACTTTTCATACATTTTTTTCTCTCTCTCGATTCCGGCATGCAAATCAATATTTTGCCTGATCTGACTCACTGCAATACACCAAGAGATACAGATTTTTAAAATAATGGAATATAGAAATATCTTTACTAAATAATCATACGCAAAGATATACATGCAATGATAAATGGAAAAGACCCCTTCAGCCTATTTTTACAATTTGTTATTAAGGTTTTACTATCACAACACTATCCATGTTTAGGGGAAAGGTTGTCTATTTTAATTGTCATGTATATTTTGGGTTTTCTATCATGATATTATGATAAATCTAATTAGTTTTTTAATTTTTCTAATTGTATAAAACTTCGATTCATCTGTTATATTCTAGTTTACTATATCGTATGGATTAGACTCATTGCTGAATATGGTACTGTGACAAGTAGTTGATTACATACCATATATTTGGCTTCTGTTGGGATAACTGTCAAATTTACAATCAAATCACATCCCATAATTCTGTATTCAATGTTTATACCCTACTTGAAATAGCCTGTTTTACACTATTTGAAATAGCCTGTTTTACACTATTTGAAATAGCCTGTTTTACACTATCTGTTTTACGTTCTACCAGTCAAAGATTTATAAAAATAACAGGATATGATCTATTAACAAGGAATTTTCAACAATCAATTGAATCAGTATTAAATGAATGCTGCATGTAGAACAGAATCTGCTTATCTTTCTAGAGCACTTATGATACCCCCGTTTTTTGTGGAGTTTATGTTGCTCAGTCTGTAATTTCTATGGTGTATTTCAGACGCGGATCCAGCCATTTTAAAAGGGGGGGGTCCCAACCCAGAGTAAAGGGGGGGGAGTTCCAACTATATGCATCCATTCAAATGCATTAATCGGCAAAAAAAAGGGGGGTTCCAACCCCCCGAACCCCCCCCCCTGGATCCGCCACTGTATTTTGTCATTTTATCCTTTTATATTGGTTTTTAATGTTTTCAGATTGTGTTCGAATTATGAGTTCGAATGTCTTTTTGGTATCTTGCATCTCTCTTTAGAAATAAGACTATCACGGGCACTTCGTTTCAATACCAAACTCCATTATTGTTTCACATGACCAAAAGTTTAAAAGGCAATTTGATTAAATGATGAAAACTTTTAAATTTTCACTAGTTGTAGGATAACTGATTGTTATAGAATTACAGTTGTTATGGTATAGTTCGTTTCTGTGTGTGTTGCATTGTTGTTTGATTTTTTGTTGCACTACAGTGTTTCTGTTGAATCGCTGTTTTCCTCTTATAGTTGATGTGTTTACCTCAGTTTTAGTTTGTAACCCTTATCTGTTTACTCTCAATCGATTTATGACTTTCGAACAGCGATATACTACTTTTGCCTTTATTTATACCTCATTTGCCTTTTCCTATTTTTACTGGAATTCACATACTTTTTCATTCGATAATTCTTATGAAAAGCATGTTTTATGATACACATAATGTGTTTCTACATTCAGACAAATTGACTTTATAATTTAAATAAACAAATCGTGTACAAGTTAAAGTCCAACTGACGATGTTTTCTGGGGTTTTTGGTATATCTAGACGGTAGGGGAGTAAGAACATCCATGTTCATAATAAAGATGGTCACTGGATTTAATTTTGTCCAAAGCATATGTCATTGTCCATTATTTTTTTTCTACAAGATTCCATCCCATCTACGCATTTTCTTCGTGTTCAACTATCGGACAAAAAAAAAAACAATGTGAACTTTACTTCTACTAGATGAAATTTTCAACATTCATCACCACATTTTAATTGATTAACTATAATATTTGAACTTAATTTTTGACGGAATTAACATTATAACTGTAAAGATTTATGTTATGAAAACTCTATAAAAAAAAAAGATACCAGGCATTTAATTTTGAACGCCGTACGTACTTTTCGTCTTTCAAGGACTCGCCAGGGACTACCAAAAAAAAAACCAACCAACAACTCCAAAACTAAATGGTCAAAAGAAATTACTAAGATGAAGAGCATTGAGAAAAAAAATAATTCAAAATACAGCTGAGGTTATCTATTTCTTACGTATGAAATCTTTAGTAATTCGAACAATTCAAAATTTTGAAACAGTATTACTACTAGTACTACTAGTACTTCTAAAGTCAGGAGCCTGTAATTCAGTGGTTGTCGTTTTTTGCTGTGTTACATATTTGTTTTTAGTTCATTTTTTTTTAAACATAAATTATGATATCAGTTTTCTCGTTCGAATCATTTTACATTTGAAATTTCATGGTCTTTCATAGCTGACTATGCGGTAAGGGATAACTCATTGATGAAGGCTATACGGTTTTTAATTTCCGCGTTATTTAGTCTCTTGTGAAGAGTTGTCTCATTGGCAATCATATCACATCTTCTTTTTTATATTATATCAAGGATTATTTATCTCAACAAACAGTCCAAATTGATGATGAATCAAAGATGTTATTTTAATTTGATGGAAGTGCAGTAATGGAAGATTCTGATTATAGATATACGAAGATGTGATGTGAGTGCCACTGAGACAACTCTCCATCCAAATAACAATTTAAAAAAAAGTTAAACCATTTTAGGTCAATGTACGGCCTTCAACACGGAGCCTTGGCTCGCACCGCATAACAAGCTATAAAGGTTGATATATGACTGTTCTCTTTTAATAAATTTAAACGTCAAACAATTCAGCCCCATTAGTAAGAGCAGTTGGGGTGTTTATATATATGATGAAGTAAATATTTATCAAAGGTACCAGGCTTATAATTTGATAAGCCAGTCGCGCGTTTAGTCTATATAAGACTCTTCAGTGACGCTCAGATAAAAATAGTTAGAAAGTTAAACAAGCATAAAGTAGACTAGTATTGAGGACCCAAAATTTCCAAAGGTTGTGCCAAATACGGCTAATGTAACAAATGCCTAGGATAAGAAATCCTTAGTATTTCGAATAATTCATTCTTTTGCAAACAGTTAATTTATAAAAATGACCATATGATTGATATAAAAGTGCTGACTACTAAGCTGGTGATACCTTCGTGGACGAAACGTCCACCAGCAGTGGCATCTACCAAATGTTGTAAATAGTGATCAAAGTACCAGGCTTGTAATTTGATACGAAGACATCAAAATAGTTAGAAAGTTCAGAACTTAAAATCTCATTCTTAGTAGATGAATTCAGAACGCCATGAAATATAATAATAGTGCTGAAAGTGGCATTAAACAAAAAACAAAAAGTCAACCAGTCAATTCAAATTGGAATATTTTAAGGTTCTCACATCCAGTGTCCGAAATAATTCTAATTCTCATCAAGAAAATTCAATAAACATTCTTCCGATGTCAAACTGTGAATAAAACACCTGACCATGTGCTTTATGATAACCGCCAACTGTGATTACCATCGTAGGTTGATTGTTAATACTCATGTGGGTGATTCCTATTTTATAAATAATAAGTACATGTCTTCACTCATTTCATTCACTTACATTGTCGTCCTTTGTTGCTCAATCTAGTTATCTGTGTCTACTCAATCGCTTATATATTCTACAATATGAAAAGGCGATCAGCAAAAGTGAATTCACTTGACAATGTTTATATCAGTGAATTCGTTAAACGCCAACTGGAAGGTAAATTATTTCGGGCGATATTAGATCATAAATTTAAGTTAGCCAGAATATTGGTAGAAGGAGGGGTAGATGTGAACTGTAGACTGAGAACAGGAGTTACACCTCTAATTTTGATTTGTGATCAAAAAGTGGAAGATCACTTTAGACGTATGCAACTACATTTAGTACGCAGTTTAATCAATAGGAACGCAGACGTAAATGCAAAAGACAATTTTGGTCGAACGGCTCTTACATACGCATTCTTATCTGGTGATCTTCAGCTTGTGCGTGTGCTAGAGCTGCATGGGTCGTCATCATGGGATGTAAATGTTTCATTTTACAGACAGGCACGGGAAAGCGTTATGATTATTTCTGACTTAAACATGCACTTTCATCGATGGAATTCCAATGACTTTGCAAAGGAAATGAACTGAGTTTTACATGTCTTAATGAACTAAGAGATAAATAAAAAAAGATGCATAGTTCTATCTTCGAGCAGCATTTTTCAAGAACGTTCATATTGGAAAGTGTGATGGTGGGGGTAACACAACTTTTGTGAATTTAAATTGATATAGGCGTGTCTCGGTGTTTTGTACAACAACTATTCATGGATTTTTGTTTTATATTTCTGTTATGTTTTCGGTTGGATAATCTGTTGTGTCTCATCGTTTGTAGTCCTATTAATAATAAAATTGCATTTCCATACCATAATTGCTATTATTTTGTTTGGACGTAAGCGCGTCACTGTTTTTGATATCCTGTGGTCGTTGATGTAATATATTTGTTGTTGTTCTGTGGTGCTCCTTTTGTTCCTTTGTTTACTTTTTATTTTAACCTGTTTCCCTCGGTTTTGGTTTTGTAAAGCGGATTTGTTTTTCGCAATCTATTAATGACTTTTGAACACCGGCATACTAATATTTCCTTTATCTATAGTTGTTTATTTCTGTGTCATTTGGTCTTTTGTGAATTCATTCATTAAAATATGTAAAAAGTTACACCTTTTTTTTATTTTCAGAATGTCAGATACGTTGCATGTAAGGATCCGATAACTCTTATTGATACTTCTATTATTACGTACAACCAATCGAAGTAAAAAACGTATAATAATACAAATTTTATGTCTACATTCAAAAAGTATATCTTATGTTTCCTATTCATCTGGTTCCATTGTCTGCTAGAATGTGACCATGATGCCCCCCCTCCCCCCCCCCCCCCCCCCACTTACGTGTAACGTTATAAAGAGAGATAACTTAAAAACGGCAAATTCAGCATTTTTTTTTCATTTGTAAATGGGCATAATCCTCGAATTGTAAAAGTGACACAAAAGTGACAAAATTCAAACCTGAGGTGCCTAAAGTTAGAGAACAGAAACCAATTTTTGGGACGCACGGACATACGAACGGATGGACGATGTACAGAATACAAGAGTAAAACTTAACGCCTCCTCCGCTACGACGGGCATACTAAAATGAAATTTGAGATGAGAATCAAATTCAAATAAAAGATGAAAATTTGACTGTGCTTTGTCGAAGAAATTTGACGTCTCTCGACACTCTAAAATATTTCTATATCGAGACACAGACTGCGACAACCAGATTTACAATTACCTTCCGGAACATTTGATTTTCAGTGTTTTACATCTTCGTAATTAGTTTTTTATTTCTCGGTGACACTAATGGGCCTCATCTAGATGCAATAACATTAACGGTACCAATTTTCCTGCACCTAATGCGCATTTCGACAATATATGTCTCTTCAGTGATGCTCTTGCACAAAATATTTGAAATCAAAAGACTCGAATTTGTGATGTTCGTATTTTATACTCGATCTATTCAATTGCTGGTACGCTCATGATTAAAACAAGAAAACATTAACAAACGATAAAAATAAAATTAAGGATATGTAAAAAAGGGGGTTATTTTTTATGCAATATTTTATAAAAATGACACTTTCCATGATCACAAGTTATATTTTACCATCAAAATCCGAGTAACAAAAACCAAATGAAGGAAATGTAACAAATTGTAATGCTTATAGTATGCAAATAAGGGGATAAAAGTATTAAATAACACCATGTTTCGATTCTTGGTAATATATTGCTTTTATTTTTAATGCTAGGTTTCTTTAATTAGAGGCTGCAAACAGATGTTTCAAGTGAGATGAACAATAAAAAAATATGTGGAGACTTATTTTATAACTATGTGGTCGTTGAGATCAAATGTCGTTATGTATATCATAGTTGACATTTTATAAAAGTAATATAATTGTGATGTGTGGGCTAGTGTTGACATTTTAAGTCTAAATATTGACCTAAAAGAAATCTGTGCTACACAATTATCGAGTGTTGAAGTTAAATGTCAAAAGATGAACAGCTGATTCTTCACACGTCTGTGCGACGTTAAAACTAATCAGCACATTGCTTGTTCTTTGGTTTTCTATGTTGTGTCATGTGTACTATAATTGTTTGTATGTTTGTCTATTTCATCTTTAGCCATGGCGTTGTCAGTTTGTTTTCGATTTATGAGTTTGACTTTTCTTCTGCTATAAAACGCACCAAAGTGACAAATGAGAAAACTACCGGCCTAATTAATGTACAAAAAAAAAGATGATCTAAAAGCAAACATGTAAAAAGTAAAATCACAAAAATACTGAACTCAGAGGAAAATCTAATCGGAAAATCCACTTGGCAAAATCGAATGACAAAACACATCAAAAACGAATGGACAAGAACTGTCATATTCCTGACTTGGTACAGGCATTTACACACCAACAAACAACAACCACTCACCCACAAGCTCCAGAATTGAGACAGCACATACATACAGCCTTTCTTATATTATGATTTCAAGCTTAAAGGTGTAGTTGATCTTTGTATAGCGTTCCTGACAAAATTTATTACAAGAAATTAAGACCTCAAATACATGTTATTGAGAAAATCAGGCACAAAACCCGTCTGTTGAAACGTGTATGATATAAATTTAATATTATTATTAAGCCTCACGTTTCGCTATATAGCTGATGCCACTTGCGTCTTATTAAAGAATTCAAAGTTCGATGAATATACTAGAATCCCATCGAATTTGAAATAAAGGATAACGATATACGATCAAGTCTGCCATATATCTTATGTTTCAAAATATAGACGATGTAAACTTTACAACAAAAGAGACGATTTCAGCTTCTTAAAAGTAAAGTGGGAAAAAATACCGAACTTCGAGGAAAATTCGAAACGGAAAGTCCACATGCAAAGGCAAAATTCAAAGCTCAAACAAACCAAACGAATGGATACCAACTGTCCATTAATAGTCAATGGTGGATTTAACCTGGTTTTTTAGCTAACTAAACCTCTCAGTTGTATAACAGTCGCTTAAAGTTTCATTATATTGGGGGAAAAGACATAAAAGGTAAAAAAAAATGTAATAGGGATACACCAGTCATCATTGTCTTATAAGCTTAGTAACTAAATGATAAACTCATCATAGATACCTGGATTAATATTTTATATTTTCGCCAAACGCATGTTTCGTCTACAAGAGACTCACCACTGACGGCCTAATAAAACGGCAAAATAAAATACGAAGACCACCAATTTCTAAACATTTGCCAAATACAACTAAGGTTAACTATTCCTGAGGTAGAAAAGCAATAAGTATTTCAAAATTCAAAGTTTTGTAAACAGTTTATTTATGATTATGACCATATCAATGATAATTTATTTCTACACAGAAGTACTGACATTGGGGCTGGTGATGCCCTCAGGGAATAAAGACTCAATATAAGCGTTATCACTTAATTTTAAGTTTCC
Organism: Mytilus edulis; assembly: GCF_963676685.1. NCBI lineage: Eukaryota > Metazoa > Mollusca > Bivalvia > Mytilida > Mytilidae > Mytilus > Mytilus edulis. Next base: position 38,317,275 of record NC_092350.1, read on the forward strand.
TTGAGACGGCATTATAATAACGTCTTCATATGGAGTAAATTTCCCAGTCGATTCTTTATTCTAGAGATTGCAAATCTAACTATGATTTCATTGATAAAGTGTAACTTGTAAGTTGTAACAAGCAAGGTTTCAAATCAATAGCTTCGAAAGTTACCCGACACCACCACGAGTTGGTGGGCATTAGAGAATATCTGTTTCATGACGGATTTATTCCAATTTGCCTAACGACAATCCCGTTCTCTTGTCATCGAATGTGACATTATGGAATTAGGCAAAACAAACAATTTGTACTTACAAAAGCTTTACCACGAGTGACACATATAGAACAGTATCCTTCTGAAGCTCCGAAGATCACCTTTGTCTTTTTTGCTATGTCTTTAGTTATATATGCTGTGTTTTGTAAATTTGCTTGTTTATTGTCCTTTTTCTTTTATCGTGAAGGCGTTGACAATTTGTTTTCGACTACTGAGGTTGAATACCTCTTGATATCTCTAGCCCCTATTTTAGTTATACTACTAGTAACTGACGTAGTTTAGTAATGCTTCATTCTTGTTTCCAGCGGGGCTTGGGATTTACAGTGTTGGCTTTTTCTTTAAAGCTTAAAGTAGACTGCTTTTTGTTGCTAAAAATCGTTATCTTTCTTTTTTTCTTGGGATTGATATCTTGTTTCCGTCATGTTTGCTATTTTTGACTGAGAGCAAAACGATCAAAATCATCTGCTCTTCAACATTTCTTTTAGGTATTTGATTTTCAAACATGCTTGCCTCGAGCATCACTTAAGAGGCATGAATTGTCAAAATGCGCATCTATGGGACACACTTAGTAAAATTACAGATTAGATTACTAGAACTATACATCTCAAATTTGAAGACCTCTAAAACAGTCGCTAAAGATGGTTGAACCGCCGACAACTTGTTTGGGTCAACTGAATCATGGAGAAGACCATAAAACTTATGTAGTGTCGATTTCAGTCGTTCTTTCTGTTGGGGGAGGTTTTTTTGTGTAAGGAGCACACTCCGTAAATGAAGTCCTTATAATGTGAACGTGCACAAGTGCGCGTATTAACTGTGATATGTAAAAGCCATACGATGGAGTAGAGGGTATTTTGCTGATGAAAATGGAAGCTGAACACCACATGTTTGTCATAAATTATAGTTTGAAAACGTCCATCTGTGTCAATCTCGTGTAAAATATCGAGATATAAAGTAATCTTTATACTTACGGTAGTATTCTTATTTTCAAGTTCCATAGGGATATGTATGTCTTTTGTATCTAGGCAAGTTGTAGACATATCGATGCAATATCTACCATTGAATAAGTAGAAATCTAGTAATAAAAACGAAATTAATCAAAGTTTTTTAAATCAGAAAAAAATGACATTTTTCACAACTTTGAACAGAAATTTTACTACAAGAAACTATCTGACATAATAAAACTTCAATAAGGGCAGTTATTTTGATCTTTGACATATTGAGCAGTGGTATACTACTGTTGCCTTCTATGTTATTGACATTCAATTGGTAAGACATTCAATTATAAAGTTTGCATTCTTAGACGAACTATAATATGTCTGTTCTATGTTCCTTTGAAATTTCAATCAAAGATAAAGAACTGGATATTCAATCTTGTATTGGATATCTAAACTACATAATTTAGAAAGAGGTTCCGTGGAGCACTTGGAAGACCCAGCACTATACCGTTGTTTGTAAGAATACTTGTGTAGCTTAGATATCAAAATTTTATCAGCAATCACAGCTAGTCATCACAGTTATTGTGATACTGCTTATTCTAGAGGTGGCGTGAATCAGAAATGGATACTAAAATATTTCCAAAGATCTTTGAAGTACATACAATCTAAGACTCTTTTATCTTGCAATAGTATTAAAACAGTTGGCGTTTCTACACTTTTCACAAGTATCGAGTCCCAATTCCAAACTAAAAGACAAATTGAAAGAGTTGGTATTGCTTTGTTTTATGGAAAAGAAGTCCAACGTAGATACAAGTATCTTGTCTTAGGGACGGACAAATCATACTTTGTAAAAAATCACTCTGATTCCAATAAAATAAATCTCTGAAACTGACATAATAAAGATGCTTGATTGACAACATATTTGTTACGTTTGAAGGACGTGTTTTTCAACAAACTATCGGCATCCTATGGGAACCAATTGTGTCCCTCTTCTTGTCGACTTGTTCCTTTTTTCATGAGGCTGACTTCATACAGGAACTTCTTAAGGGGAAAAAATGAAGTAAGCAATATCCTTTAATTTTATTTGCCACTATATACAACTAGATGCTTTTCTCTCACTTAATAATTTAAAAAAAATGATGATTATGTTCAATGCATCTATCCCATCGAACTAGACATAAAGGATACAACAGATACAGTTAAGTCTGCCTCATATCTTGACTTACATCTAGAAATTAACAATGAGGGTCGGTTGAAAACAAAACTGTATGACAAAAGAGATGATGTAAGCTTCCCAAATGTAAACTTTCAATTTCTATGTAGAAACATTCCTGCAGCGCCTACACAGTACATATCTCCTAATTGATACGTTAATCCCGGGTTGTATATCCTATCAGGCTTTCCTTGATAGATTGTTGTTGCTCACAATGAAGCTATTAAAGCAAATGGTGAAGTTGAAATCATCCCTTCGAAAAATTTACGGACGCCATCAAGAGTTATGGAATATTCGTTTCACAGATGATATCGGATATATTCTTTATGTCGTTACTACAATATCGTTCCCTTTCACGAATGTGACCTACCGAATGGGACTATTAACCAGGTTTGTAATAACTAGAGCAACAGGGACAGTTGCAACATGTGAGGGTTGCTGCTCACAACGAAGCTATTGAAGCAAATGGTGAAGTTGAAATCATCCCTTCGAAAAATTTAATAACAAGAGCAACAGGACAGTTGCAACATGTGATCTGTTTACCTTTCCGGAAAATTAATATCACTCACAGTTTTGGTGGGGTTCGTGTTGCTTAGTCTTTATTTTTTTATTGTGTGTCTTGTGTCTTATTTGTCTGTTTGTCTTTTCTTTTTTTTTTGCCATGTCGTTGTCAGTTTATTTCCGATCTATGAGTATCTTTCGCCCCTCTTTCAGAAAATTTTGAAAGGTGTTTCCAGGTTTAAGCTTAATATGATTACTGAAGCGTAAGAATGAGACGAAGGCCATATATGATCATATATATGAATATGTCAGATGGAAACATGAATTTATTTATAACATATAGAATAATGATAATCTCTCAGGCATGTACACTAATAAATAAGACGCTTTTTGAAAGTTTATACCGACTACAATAGCGTGAAAACTCATCCAGCATAACATACTTCGTTACGCAAGACGAGCTCATCAGTGCATTGTGCACGAGTCAAAACAGTTCAAAAGGCAAAAAAAAAAAAAAAAAAAAAAAGTGAAAAAGAATTGAAACCCTAAAATTCCGAAAATGTGTTCCAAATACGCAATATGGCTGGGGTCGAAAAAACATTGTGTTTTTAATAATTTGACATTTGATTTACAGTAAAATTTTAATTCGATCAATGTTAGCTGGAGGATAACCACGGCAACTCATTAGAAACTTGAGAAAACTTAAAAATGGACACTTAATTCAAAAGACAGTATTCAAGATTATAAAATCTAAAGCATAAAGATGATATTTCTCCATCGTGTTCAATGTTTAAGAATATAGTAAATCGAAAACAAATAAACATGCAACATTAAACTGTTTTTATATAATAACCAAACTTAGATTATATTATTATAATGGCAAATTAAAATTAAAGTTATGCATGGTTACCTTCTTGCATATATCATGATTATACAAATGTTAGATCTGTAAATTTGCAGAAGCAAATGTCTCTTTTGACATGAGCCGGCAACAAAACATATTTCCCATTTTCGCTACAGGCCACTGTCAGTAAATGATAAAATAAACAAACAAAAAAAGAAACAACAATGAATTTGCTCCCTTTAAGTAGCGCCTCAAAGTCAGTTTATAATTTCCTCTAATTCTGAATTCTTTATTATTTCTGAACTATCTGAGTTTGTAAGCAATCTTCCTTTCTTCGAAAGACATCTTATAAAGGAAATACTATTTATAACTTTAAAGATACTTTATAAAAATGAAGATCAGAATATTTTATTACTTATAACAAGACTAACAAAGGCCAGAGGCTCCTGACTTGGGACTAGCGCAAAAATAGTGGGGTTAATAATGTTTGTGAGATCACAACCCTCCCCCTATACCTCTAGCCAATGAAGAAAAGTAAACGCATAACAATATTACATTAAAATTCAGTTAAAGAGAAGTCCGAGTCTGATGTCAGAAGATGTGACTAAAGAGACAATAAGACATAAATAACAACAAACTACTAGCAGTTAACTGTCATGCTAGCTCCAGAGTGAGACTTCAATTAAACTTATACTATACACATAAGTAGTATAATACTTGTCATCAAGAGATGTCGGAACGACCAATCAAACCTAAATTACAACCTATTGCTGATCCATAAAGCTCAAATGACGATATTTTAGTGAACGATAGCAGAGATGACACAGATGTGTCAATATATATAGGAAGATGTGGTATGAGTGCCAATGAGACAACTCTCCATTAACGTAAAAATCTATAAAAGTAAACCATTATAGGCCAAGGTACGGCCTTCAATACGGAGACTTGGCTCACACCGAACAGCACGCTATAAAGGGCCCAAAAAAATACTAATGTTAAACCATTTAAACGGGAAAAACCAACGGTCTAATATCTATATAACAAGAGGCTCTCAAGAGCCTGAATCGCTCACCTTGAATTTTTTGCTTAAATCTTCCATCAATGATTATTTTGGGTTTTCAATTTATATAAATGGTTCTTCGATTCTGTCATATCTTCTTCAAAAGCAAAAACAAGAGTGGACACACTGCAATGTCTCGTTTGTCTCATGTTCATAATATAATTTATGATGAAAGTATAAAAAAAACATTGTATACCCCAAGCATTACATTATTGCTGTTTACAGTTTATCTACATCTATAATAATATTCAAGATAATAACCAAAAACAGCAAAATTTCCTTAAAATTACCAATTCAGGGGCGGCAACCCAACAACGGGTTGTCCGATTCATCTGAAAATTTCAGGGCAGATAGATCTTGACTTGATAAACAATTTTACCCAGTCAGATTTGCTCTAGATGCTTTTGTTTTTGAGTTGTAAGCTAAAAACTGCATTTTACCCCTATGTTCTATTTTTAGCCATTGCGGCCATCTTGGTTGGTAAGCCGGGTCACCAGACACAATTTTTAAACTAGATACCCAAATAATGATTTTGGCCATGTTTGGTTAAATTTGGCCCAGTAGTTCCAGAGGAGAAGATTTTTGTAAAAGATAACTAAGATTTACGGAAAATAGTTGACTATAAAGGGCCATAACTCCTAAAGGGGTCAACTGACCATTTCGGTCATGTTGACTTATTTTTACAATATAAGATCACTTTTAAAAACATTGAATAAATATTTATACAGCACGCCATACATTTATCCCAAATGTCATAAAATAGGACTTCGGAGAAAAGTGTTCAATCCAGGATGTAACGGTGAACAAATCAGAGGGTCCGAGTTAGTGTCTTTGTTAAGATGAACGAGTTTTGCAATAATTCGTCGATTTGGGTAAGACTTGCTGTTTTAAACAGGTTGTACAAGCTAGACTTTATAAGATCTTATAAGATAGCTAAGACACATTACTTATACATAAGATTTTAAATGTGCAATCGGGTTACATAAACTTAGCTCCTTTAGAAGTCATTTTGAAGATGAATATTTAATTAATTAACTGCCATTGTTGGTAATGAAATCTAAATTTATACGAGGACTCTATTTAATGAAAAATATATATTTTAGGCAAATATTTCTGTGGAAACATTTTACCTTTTCAACAGTTCATTGCTTTTGCCTTTAGTTAGAGATATATTTTTTCATAAAAAAAAAAGTAAACATTGGAAACTTATAGGTCATCAGTGCACATTTAAGGTATAGATTTCACTGCAAAATACAAAATTAAAAATTTAATAAAATGTTTCAAACGGAGATAATTTGTAAGTCCTTTATTACTTAGCATAATGATAGTCAAATTCTTTGCTTGTCCCATTATAAATCCTTTCAACTTTGGATTGATTTTAGATTGACATAAATGGAGCAAAAGTTTAGTTACAAAATGTATTAATGTTTTGTCGCCGTGTTAGAGGCTAGAGGAGGTCGCATTGACTATAATTAATTAGTTGTAGGGATGAATGAGGGTAAAAATGCACATTTTTGGCTGTCATTAGCTTCAAATTGGCTAAAATTTCATCTTTGATTTGTCAAAATATCCTTATCATGATTTGTCAGAGGGCCCAAATAATTATCTGTTATCGTTATTTTTGAAAATATTTAACTAACGGGAATTGTCAAAATGGAATCATGTGACAAAAAAAAAATTTGTTTCATAAAAATTGTGAATTTATCTTATTGGAGTGTTGGAAAAGAAGCCACGAACAAAATTTCATTGATAAAAATTATCACTGAAATGAAGGTCACAAGAAGACATTATTTATACTGTCATAGTATGAATGTAAATCATTTCATAACTTGACATAATAACGAATAGATATGAAATTTGGAATATAGACTATGGTATAGATACATTGTATTTGTGTTAATCTGGTAAATATACATAAAAAAGATGTGGTATGAGTGCTAACTCTCCATCCAAGTCACAATTAGTACGAGTAAACAATTATATGTCAAAGAACAGTCTTCAACAGTGAGTCCTGGGTCACACTGAACAGCAAGCTACAACAATGACAAGTGTAAAACAATTCAAACAGGAAAACAAACGGTCTAATCTATATAAAATGTAATACCAACATTTATTTTCCCCTATAAGTCTATTAAATATGTTGTACTTTTTGAAAAATTGTGAGAATTTATCTTTATTTCAAATAAAGAAATTCTTGGCATAAATGTAGTATTATAGACAAAATTTCACACCATTTCAATAACCATCACTGGAAGTTAACCAATCAGATTTTCACCCCTTTTTAACTATGTACAATCACTAGTTACAACCATGTAACCTCAAGTTTCCAAAATTTTCAATAGAAACAGCAAATAAAAAAAGTATTGTGCTTTGAAGCAAACTTATTACTCAGAGAGGGCTTACTGCAATGAAATGTAGGATCAATTTCATACAACTGTCAAATTCAAGGGAATATTTTTTCTACCTTTTTTTTTTATGAAACCTGATGTGACATACACAATGTACTATGATTTGGTGGTATTACACCTAAATAAACCTTTTTAAACAATTTACTATTATATAAAACTGTTTTATATATTTTTGAAAGAGATCCAATTTACAATGATTTAGTAATGCCATAAAACACTTAAGTAGACATGATGCATATTAGAGAGAATATATATAAATATATATATAACTGTTAATTATTAGAATTGTAGATACAATTCTGATCTTTCATCTTTGATAAGACCAAGACAAAAAAAAAACTTCATGAATTTTCTTGTGTGTTGTAGGATCTGAACTTGACCTGGAGGGGAGAATGGCCAGAGTTTACACAATGTTTCCAGGATACTGTGTTGATATGGGTACCAAGTGGATGGTTGTGGTTAGCTACTCCATTTTATCTCAGATATCTACTGGCAACAAAGTCTGTCAGAGGGAAATGGTCCAGTATCACCTACCTTAAGATGGTTTGTATGGTTATTTTATTTTGATTTTTAATTATATATTATGTACACAAATTGTACTACATTGTTGTCCACAAATGTCAGTTCGGAAAATATTGACAAATTTGTTAATGATAAACATCATGAACTTAAACAGTAACTTCTGATTGAATCTTGAATAATGCAACAACAATGCAATGTATATTTTTCATGAGAAGAAATAACATAATTGAGGGGGGATAGGACCTTTATCAGGACTCCGGGATCAGGTGTTTTTAAGCTCAGGATTTTGGGATTGACCCTTTCGGGATCCGGGAATTCTATTTTCGAGTTTCGGGAAGTCAGGATTTAAATTTATTTAAATTCAGGACCTCGGGATTTCGTGTTTTTAAGCCCAGAATTTCGGGATGAGGACCCCTCCTACCCCACCTCATAATTTGTATTGTCATTGAGAAATCACAATGTAATTTGTATTGTCATTGAGAAATCACAATGTAATTTGTATTGTTATTGAGAAATCACAATGTAAATTGCATTGTCTTAGAAATCACAATGTTATTTGCATTGTCATTGAGAAGAAACATGTTATCTATTTTGTCATAGAGAAGAAACAATGTAATCTGTTTTGTCATAAAGAAGAAAGAATGTAATTTGTATAGACATTAAGAAGAAACAATGTAATTTGTACAGTCATTAAGAAGAAACAAGTAATTTGCATTGTCAATTAGAAGAAAAAATGTAATTTGTATAGTCATTGAGAAGAAACAATGTTATTTGCATTGTCAATTAGAAGAAACAATGTAATTTGTATAGTCTTTGAGAAGAAACAATGTAATTTGTATTGTCCATGAGAAGAAACAATAGAATTTGTATTGTTAATCATGTTAATGAAAAGAAACAGTGTAATTTGCATTGTCAATGGTCCACAAGAAGAAACAATGTAATTTTTATTGTTAATGAGAAGAAACAATGTAATTTGTATTGTCATTGAGAAGAAACAATGTAATTTGCATTGTCAATTAGAAGTAACAATGTAATCTGTCTTGTCCATGAGACTGTATCCTAAATATATTGAAAATAAATTTGTAAGCCATTTCATAATAAGATTCCTAAGGAATTTTTAATGAAATTTATTATTATAGATATACTGCCCTTGGATGAAGGACAAGGTGATAGGGTAGATTAATACATGAGGGAAAAAATTATCACACAAAGTGCGAGTGATAATTTTTCAACGATTGTGTTAATCACTCTAAGGCCTTCATCCAACTTTAGGATTTAAGGCTTAAACCTCAACTCTTGAGCACATGTATGCATCAACAATTTTTAAAGCTCAGTAGGTGTTGAATTTAGGCATAATCTAACATGTTGCCATTGGTAGGGGCTTATGAAAGTTAGCTAAAATTATCAGATGAAGTATGTCCAATGAAATGAACAGATGATATAAGAAATTTGCATAAAGACTAACCTATAATAAGTAGATTTATTATATACTTGCATGACTGAGGAGTAAGTACAAGTAAATGGTTTTCTTAGTATAACCATTAGCAATAGTCCCACATCAGCCATCCATGATGAAATCAACATTGGTTACAATTGCAAATGTTAGTTTTCCACAATCTACAAATTTTGGTACCCATGAAAATAAATGAATCCACAATATTTACTATTTTCTTTATATTTATATAGATATTTGCACTAATAATGTTGGTACTGACTACAATCAACGTTGTTTATGCTGCTGTTGACTTGAAAGAAGAATCATCGTACTGGAAAGCATCCTTAGTTGGGCCTGTGATTGAAGCAGCCACAATTGTAAGTTCATTAGTTGGGCCTGTGATTGAAGCCGCCACAATTGTAAGTTCATTAGTTGGGCCTGTGATTGAAGCCGCCACAATTGTAAGTTCATTAGTTGGGCCTGTGATTGAAGCAGCCACAATTGTAAGTTCATTAGTTCGGCCTGTGATTGAAGCTGCCACAATTGTAAGTTCATTAGTTGGGCCTGTGATTGAAGCTGCCACAATTGTAAGTTCATTAGTTGGGCCTGTGATTGAAGCAGCCACAATTGTAAGTTCATTAGTTGGGCCTGTGATTGAAGCAGCCATAATTGTAAGTTCATTAGTTGGGCCTGTGATTGAAGCAGCCACAATTGTAAGTTCATTAGTTGGGCCTGTGATTGAAGCAGCCACAATTGTAAGTTCATTAGTTGGGCCTGTGATTGAAGCAGCCACAATTGTAAGTTCATTAGTTGGGCCTGTGATTGAAGCTGCCACAATTGTAAGTTCATTAGTTGGGACTGTGATTGAAGCTGCCACAATTGTAAGTTCATTAGTTGGGCCTGTGATTGAAGCAGCCACAATTGTAAGTTCATTAGTTGGGCCTGTGATTGAAGCAGCCACAATTGTAAGTTCATTAGTTGGGCCTGAGATTGAAGCTGCCACAATTGTAAGTTCATTAGTTGGGCCTGTGATTGAAGCTGCCACAATTTTAAGTTCATTAGTTGGGCCTGTGATTGAAGCTGCCACAATTGTAAGTTCATTAGTTGGTCCTGTGATTGAAGCAGCCACAATTGTAAGTTCATTAGTTGGTCCTGTGATTGAAGCAGCCACAATTGTAAGTTCATTAGTTGGTCCTGTGATTGAAGCAGCCACAATTGTAAGTTCATGATTATACTGTAAGCCAACTTATTTTTCTGAATACTTTATGTGGCATTAAATTCTCTCTAGCCAACTTTGTGACCTGTATTTCTGTGTCATTTGGTGTCTTGTTGAGAGTTGTCTCATTGGCAATCATACCACATCTTCTTTTTTATATTCACAGCATTTTTTTTGGCAATCTTCATTTTCTTTATATATTTATACAAGATCACATATTCATGCAGATTTGATTTTATGTTATTTTTCTACTCATGAAACGCACAGAAATAATTCGCTTACTTAAATCAGTTAGTTTACTTTGAATGAATAAAAAGAAATTGCAATCAAAGGTAAGATTGTATCCCAACTCATGTTTTACTTCAAGTGTTTTGTAAGTGATAAAAATTGAGTTTCATCTCATTGACAAAAGTTTCTGTTTTTGGAAAGAAAAAGAAGTACATTGTAGGTAAAAGGTCATAACTTTTTTTGTGGATTATAATGAAAGCTAATGCTTTAACAAGGCATCAGTAACATTAACCTGTTATCACCTATTTTTGTTTTGTACTTTAGCAATGATTTCCTTAGTTCAAGTGTCTTTTCAAGTAATGGTAGTATACTGGTATATCACAATAGAACGATGAGCCAGAAATGAAAAGGGTTTTATGATATATAAATCATACAATTTCATCTACATAGACACTTTTTAGTTGAATTCCCTTTTTAGAACTTGCTTGTGTCTTAGGTCCTACAGTCCCAGCAATTCTTAAAAAACACTTTCAGTGAGACTTAACAATTTTAATTTGACCAAATTGTTTTAATTGATTGAATGATGTTTAATGCCCCTTTCAGCAGTATTCAGCTATGTTTGGTCAGTTTTTTATTAGCGGAGGAAGCCAGGGTGACATATTAGAAAGAACTGCTGACCTTCAATGGTAGGAAATGTTATGATCATAGGGATAACTGATAACCTCAGTGTTGACAGGCTAGTGATGTAAATGCACTACTTAGACCACTTGACCACAAGCCTTCACATATTTTGGGATGACAGTAAACACATATAAATTACTAATAAGTACAAGATCATGGGTTTTATTTTTTAGCTGCTGGTGATATTCTACATTGCATTGGAAAGACACAAAGGTTTGGTGACGTCTGGTGTGCTGTTTATTTATTGGACATTTGCTATATTAACCAAAATCATTCCATTCTACACAAAGCTTCTGAAAAAGGTATTGCATTAAGCATTTATAATATGATATATAACAAAAAAAGATACAGTTTTATAGACAGAAATACAGTAAAAAGGTTTTCCCTTTTATCTTCAAATTTTATATACCCCACCTTAGGTAAAACTCCACAGTTAAAAAATAAAATTAAAATGAACTACAAAATGTTTTATAATCTTCTATTCCTGGCTTAACTGTTTGTGTTATACATGTGCAAATGTATGTAATCAGTATCTTCCATTTGGTTTGGATTTGGAAAAAGTCTAAAGTTAAAAAGGTGAAATATAATTCCTTTTTTGTGTATCCATGGCAACATTCTGCATTTTAATACCATTAAATATTGCAAAAAGGGGGTGAAAATGTCACATATCCCCCAACATTTGAATCAAACTAGAATTTCAATGCCTTTAAGTGATACCTGTTAAGAAACTGTTCGTAAAATTTAATCACAAAGTTCTTGCAACAAAATGTTGGAAAAAAACAATACAATAATTGCCGGACTAATATTTGGTATGGATTTGCAAATATGGAGGAGTAACCTTTGAATTAAGGTACACAATGCTTATTATAGAAGAACAAGAAGAGGTCCTGACAAGACAGATTCAAACTTATTAGATGTGACCTGTATGGCAAATTTAGCTGTAATTTCATTATAAGAAAATATATTTTTTGCAGGTAATTTTTTCAGGTGTTTATGGAAATAAAAATACATTTTAAAAATACTAGTTTAAAAATATTAAAGGAGATGTGATATGTTTGCCAGTAAGATAACTCTCCATCCAGAGTTCAAATGACATGGATATATATTAGCAATAATAATTCACCCTAATGTCCTCAACAATGTGGTAAAACTCATACAGTATAGTAAGCTATAAAAGACCTGACATAAAAAATGTGAAACAATTCAAAGTAATAAACCAATGATCTAACTGATAATCAAGTTACAAATATCCAAAAATTAAATAGGATAGACATGATCCTGTCACTTACAGGCTCCTGACTTTAGACCAGCACTAACAGAATGCGACTGAGTTAAATGTCTCTTTCCAACCTTGGACAGTGTTTAAACAGCACAATGTCAGAAGGAACTGTAAAAATTCAGTTGTAAACGACTGAAATGTTACTGATTTAGAAACATGTATACAAATTTTCCTATAAATTCAGATATAAAGTCCAGATCAGATTTATCTATATATTAAAATGTTATCTTTCCAGGATAAAAAAGAAGACACAATATTTCTAAAGATCTATGTATATTTTGGAATTTGGCTTTGGGTGATAGAATTGATTTTGCATAGCATAGCAGAAAAATTACACCATAACAGGGTAGGTTTTTAAATTGATTTTTAAGAGATTTAGTAAACCTTTCATTGATATGTAGATGCATGACAAATACAGATGGACTTTGGTGTGCAAAATATGTCTGTTTTTTTTCCAAAAACAGTTGATATGAAAATATTTGCTGCATGATTTTAATTTCATGAAAAAAAATGGCAATAACATTTAAATTAGTAATTTCTGTCTAAGTAGATTTTGTAATGGTACATGTGTGAAATGGTAAAATGAATAGTGAAAAATTTACAGTGAAAATGCTTTTTAGAATTTTTAAAAACAAGTGTTGATGTATGAAAAGATCACTTTGATGTATAAGCAATCAACCAAATCATTCAATCAAATATAAAAAAACATTAATTTATTCTGATTTTATTTAAACCACAGGATGTGTGTCCAGAACAGAAGGCCTCATTTTTATCTAGAATTACTTTTAACTGGATAACAAGGTATGTAGTAACAAAGCCCATAGGCTCCTGACTTGGGACAGACGCAAACATGGTGGGGTTAAACATGTTTTGTGAAATACCAAAGGGCCCCCTCAACCTCTAGTCTATGAATAATAAGGAAACACACAGCTATGTAACACACAGTTTAGCTTAGTTTAAGAGAAGTCAGAGTCCAATGCCAGAATAGGTAACAAAAGAAGCTTAAAGGAAAATGACAATGATACATACATGTAGTTAGTTATAATTAGCATAAACTGCATATTTGGCACAAGACACAATAAATAATTTGAAAAAAAGCTACTTATCAATGGTTCAACACTTTAATTATTTATGCTGCAGACATTTTAATAGTTCAGAATTTTTTTTTTTTTTTTTTTTTCAAAGAAAACAAGTTTACCCATTATAAAATTTTTGCTGTTGTTTTCTACAGTTTAATGATACAAGGCTATAAAAAACCTTTAAACGAAGATGAAATGTTTAAATTAAACGAGAGAGACATGTGTAAGGTGGCATACAAAAGATTTTTAAAGAATTGGGATAAAGAACGCATCAGTGCCTCAAGGTAAATAGTTTGTTATATAAGGAAACATACAGTCTGAGAGTACTTAAGAAAACCTGGGAACAGTATATCTAATATGTTCCTGAGAAAACAAAGACATGAAAATGTTCATGTATAAGATGCTAAGCATTGGGATTCAGTTACAATCAGCATTGCTTTGGAATACAAGAAAATAGCAAAAGAGTTCCTCAAGTGTCAATTTTTTATGACTTTAATATATGAAATAATTACAAGCAATAAACTTGTTTCTGTGATTAGAATAGAAAAAGAGGCATCTTCTATAGAACTTGATTTGGTTATGGATAGGATGGCCTTAAGAATAAACTCATCATAGATACCAGGATTAAATTTTTGAAAGCCGGACACTTGTTTCATCTATAAAATCTCATTAGTGACACTCAAATCTGTGCAAGGGCTGAATAGCCAGTCAAGGTCATTAAAAACTTCCATCATCAAATCAAAAAAGGCTTATTAAAGTACAAAATTTTAACTTTCATCAATTTAATGGATTCTTCAGGAAAGCTATGGGCCTCAAGTCCATAAAACATACTCCCATTTAAAATACTGCAATTAGGGTATATCAAAATGTAATTGTTTTTATATTGTGGCTCAGATTTGTAAAAAAAACAATGACTTTTGCAGGCTTGGCCAGTCAGGATCTACACACAGATACAATCTGCAAGATGACATGTCTGAGTCTACACCGCTACTTGCTCCGAAGCCAGTGGTAAAGGATCCAAATACTAAAGAGAAGAAAAGATCCTTGTTCAGAGCACTTGCCAAAACCTTTGGTCTAGAACTACTGCATGCACATGTTTTCAAGTTGATCTATGATATAACTATTTTCATTTCACCTATACTTCTGAGGTAAGTGTATTTTATTTCTCACTCATAGATATTTGTCAAAAATAAGTAAATTTAAGTATAAGAAGATGTGGTATGAGTTTTGGTTTAATGCAGTTTACTTTACCTTTCAGTGGTGGTCACAGTAGCTTTAAACTTAGAACGCATGTAAAGTATGATGAGAACTGTAAAAAATGTAGTTCTTATTAGAGTTTTGACTTAGATTATGTGGTCCATTGAACCTGGAAATTGGCAGAGTGAAATCAGTACATTCTTATAATTGTATGGTAAATTTTTGGTTTATGCAAGTCATATAATGGACACAATATAGAATCATATTCATAACAGCATAGACAAGATCATGTCTTGACGCATTTAGGTTATCAATTAACTTGGTTAGATTATGTGAAAGTTCGTCTGTTGTGCCCACTTGTCATATCGTACCTGTATAGACATTTAAAATGTGGAGTCACCAAAGGTTCTAAACGCCATAATCAAAGAAATACTAATAACTAGCAGAGGACTAAACCTTATATGTTGATTTTAATTCTCGTTTTATCTTTTCGTGCGCCTGCATGTTCTTTACTCTTTTATTCTATCTAAATCCCTATTGGGGACCTCTGACAGACTGAGTGAGTGTAAACTCACTATGATCAATAGCCGATAGCAAACAATTTAGAGGTAATGGATTCAGTATTTTTACCAACATAAGTGTTTCGGTTGTTTACGCTGTTATGAAACTGATTATATGAACCAGTTTACATTAACTTTTCATAGACAGATCTATAGAACTTTTTCAAATTAACCAAAAATTTTAATCAACCTAGTTAATCTCATTAGAAATTACAGAAAATGTATTGATTAAACTGAGGTTTTCAAGACTCAAATGACCAAAACCTCTAAATAATCAGCTGAACATTTTGTTTTTAACCAGTTTTTAATCATGCACGATTCGCCAGAATATGCATCATGTTGAATATGGGCAGTATTTTGAAGAAGAAAAATTTGCTGGGACCAAGCAATTTCTACCACTCATCTAAGTTTTTTACACAACAGAGTTCGACACAAAGAAGTTTGGCTGTATACACAATACTAGAAAAACCAGTAAATACTGTTGGCATGTGAAATTCATTTATTTTTTTATTTTCAAGTACTACTTTTAAAGTTAAAATGTTGATTCAACAGAACAATTATATTAGAGATAGGACAGATACATATCTGTACATATTATAACTATTTGCTGTTTGTGTTTTTTTCTAGATTTTTGATTGCCTTCAGTAAAGGTTCAACAGAAACAGATTCATCAGAATTTTCACAAACTTGGAAAGGATATATGCTAGCAGCAGCTTTCTTTGTGACTATCCTCATCCAGTCCATAGCATGCCATCAACAGTTCTACTGGGGGATGACCTTAGGAATAAGAGTCAAGGCTGCATTGATGGCAGCAGTTTATAGAAAGGTAACCTAATTGGCAAAATTTTGATGTATAAGGGCATACATTACAGTTACAGGGGAGGTAATGACGTTGCTAACGTAAAATGTTATTTTCGCTACGTCAAACTGTGACATATTGGGAAAAGATGCATTTTCAACTGATTTTTGTCAGTCAAACTGATTTAACTTTTAAACCAGTTCATGAACCCCTCTTTTGTAAAATGACATTCAGTTCTTCATACATTGTACCTATTGAGATTATTTGTACCAAATTTCATGAAAAATTCAATGAGGCAATTTTTTTTAATTTGATAAATATACAGCAAAAAATGAAGTTTTTTTCTACATTCATAAGCATTGATAGATTTTAGTTATTTCTAAACAAAATATTTCATGAATTTATAAGATTCTTATATAAAAGAGAACTTATAAATAATTTAACAAAAAACAGCTTGTGTTTATCAAAAAGTAGCACATGAAGGTATATTTTGTGTTACATATTTGATTTAAGCAGGTAAAAAATAGCCTATTTATCTTAAAAGGGAAAAATTCTAACCGTCAGAAATAAACTGTTGGATATGCCCATAAATTACCTGTTTACCTTTTATTCAAGATTATTTTTTAATGTTATCTTATTTTAGATGTAACTTTTAACAACTTAAATTTCATTATATTATGACTGATCAAATATATGCAAATACTGTGGATTCATTATAAATTGTTAGATACCAATTTATTTAGGGTTTCATGGATACAGGTGCACCACAAAATTAAATGTTAAACAATTATAGATTTTCTATAGGCTTTATATGCAGAGATTGGCAAAACCCAGAAATCAAATATCCGCAAAACAGACAAGTTTTCCTCAATCCACAAAAATTGGTACCCACGAAAATAAATGAATCCACAGTATCTGAAATAAAGTAAGAGCAGTGTGCCATCTTGTTAATACCTAAGTTCATTTTGAATAACCTGCCTATTGACATTGTCTGGACTGTATTGATATAACATACATGTAGGCTGAACATATGTCTATCCTAATTGGGATAATAAGAGGGTAAATAAAGTGCTTATTATGGAAGTTATATATAGTGAAAGGTTAAAGTTTAAGGCAATCATGATTTGAGTTTTATCTTTGCCAATATGAAAATAAGATACACATTATTGGAATATAGAAAATGTCTTCATACTCTAAATGGAAGCGGAGAAAAGGTTGTACTATTATATTATATATTTTCTTATAATTAACATTCAACAAATGAATAAAAATACCAACCCTTCACACTTTAAAGATAAAATGTTACTAAATAAGAAAGAAAAAAACTCACAGTAATTAAACATCTACAGAAAAAGAAAAACACTTTCTCATATAAAAACCAAATATGGATCAGTGCTGAATACAAGTAGTACAATTGATGATCTAATCAACAGAATACACGATGATGGTTTTTACTTTTATCTAATCATATGCAAATTGATTGTCTCCTTTTGTTAAAATACACATCAGCTTTCCTTGAGTCAAAATTTTGGTTGGCTCAAAATTTTTCACTTGTCTTATCTATTTTGAGATAACAAGGTTCAACTGCTTTTTTTTATTTCATTGAATTAAACTAGATGCAGTGTTTTTTCACACTTATTCATTTGATATATTTATAGGCACTTACATTAACAAGTGGAGCAAGAAAAGAGTCAACTGTCGGTGAAATTGTCAACTTGATGTCCATTGACACACAACATGTCCAAGACAATATTAACTACCTGTGGGCGCTGTGGTCATCACCTTTACAGATTGGATTATGTTTATACTTCCTCTATCAGACTGTGGGAGTATCGGCTTTTGCTGGATTCGGAATTCTTATTTTACTTCTTCCAGTAAATGGAGTTGTCATGGGTAAAATTCATGGTCTTCAGGGAGAGCAGATGAAGCAGAAAGATAATCGAGTTAAATTATTATCAGAAGTACTCAATGGTATAAAGGTAATTTCTCTATAGAATCATAGGCTTCATTAAAAGTTAAGTCAATTAATATGGAAAGGTAGATCTATAAAAAAAAATAGAGACGTTTTTGGTCTACCCAGAACTTTTTTTTTACAATTTGTTTTTCAACTGTTATGCTAAGTAGCTGCCACCCTTAACTCTAAGTTTGGTCATGTCAGTTGAACACCTGCCAATTTTTTAGGGGACTCTAAAAAGGATTTATTCTTCTTTTTGGGTTCATGAGGAGAGAACTTAAAATTGAATTATTTAACTGCATTATGCTTGATTAGGAGAACCTATTCTTAATTTTTTAATGTGGGCCAAAAAAGTTCTGAATGTTTACAATACTTGTGATGGTTCTTCCTCAAAGTAAAGGGGCCTCGGTGGCCGAGTGGTCTAAGAAGTTTCGACTGTAATGACTAGCTAGTCAATACTGAGATAGTGAGTTAGATCCCAATTCGTGCAGGTGCACTCGACTCTGATCTTAATTGACTAGGATTGTCTGTCTTCCTATCGAAGGTTGGTGGTTTTCTCCAGGCACTTCGGCTTCCTCAACCAATGAAAACTGGCATCCACGAAATAGCCCAGAAAGCAGTGCTTTAAAAGGGTATAAAAAACACAAAAATCAAATTAAATCCTTAAAGTTACTTTAGTGCTGATCTTAAATTCAAGACTACAAAAGTCGGCAGAATAAACTTTAACACATAACCCCATTTCATAAATAAATTTTACATTTTACAACATATTTTTAGCTTTATTTTTGAACATCAGTTTTTAAAAAAAATGATTTTTTTATTCACAATTTCAATTTGAACTACCGCACTGGTATTCATGTACAAACACTTTATTTTCTTTTAGATCCTGAAATTATATGCCTGGGAGATGTCATTTAAAGACAAGATTGCTGCTATCAGAAACATAGAACTGACCATACTAAAGAAGTCTGCAATGCTTAGTATGATTTTCTGGTTCTCATGGGGTGTAGCTCCTTATCTGGTAAGTTATAAATCAAGTTCTTATGGGGTGTAGCTCCTTATCTGGTAAGTTATAAATCAAGTTCTCATGGGGTGTAGCTCCTTATCTGGTAAGTTATAAATCAAGTTCTCATGGGGTGTAGCTCCTTATCTGGTAAGTTATAAATCAAGTTCTCATGGGGTGTAGCTCCTTATCTGGTAAGTTATAAATCAAGTTCTTATGGGGTGTAGCTCCTTATCTGGTAAGTTATAAATCAAGTTCTCATGGGGTGTAGCTCCTTATTTGGTAAGTTATAAATCAAGTTCTCATGGGGTGTAGCTCCTTATCTGGTAAGTTATAAATCAAGTGATATTGAAATCTTAATTCACATTGAAGATCTACCTGTTTTATTTTATTCTGGTTTCCTAAATGTTTTTATAAAAGAAAAGAGAAAGTCTAATACAATGTATGTATAAATATTACAGTTTAAACACAAACAAAAAAACCAAAGGAACAGTGCTTTTGTTGCTGTTCATCATCTCAAAGTCATAGTCACAATAAGGCCTTCAACATGGACAACGGAGCAAACAAAATTCTCACCTTACTGCAAGTTTAAGACAGCCCCTAGCACAGGTTAGAGCGGACTTTGTAAGTTGTTACACCACCTAATTTGGCCCAGTCAGAAAAGAACATATATTATAGTAATTAAGGTATCAGATGAAAGGTGAAGTACTGGTGATCCTTTCTTTTTTCATTGCATTAAGTATTCAATTTGATAGCTAAATGTTTTAATCACTTACTTTGGTTTTTGAAAAAAATAAGAATATAGTTAGTCATTCATATTCAAGGAACTTCAATCTTAACATGAGCAGGATTCATGTTTCCCTTTTATTCATTATTCTTGCAGGTATCCTTGGTAACATTTGCTACCTTTGTATTTCTATCCAAAGACCATTATCTTGATGCTGAGACTGCATTTGTTGCTATTTCCTTGTTCAACATTCTGAGATTTGCCATAAACTTTGCTCCTATGGCTCTAACAGAAACTATAAAGGTATGTGACTTTGTGTGCATAAAAGTAGTAGAAAACTTTCTACCTCAATAGTAATTGTGTCAGTTGGATTTAACCTTAGTAGGTTTATATTTTTGAAAAACTAGATAAAAATCAGAACAAGGGAACTATTTTTGTTCTGCAATGCTCTTCAACTTTGTACTTTATTTGTCCTTTTTAACTTTTTTAGCTCACCTGGCCCATCACTTTGCGTCCGTCGTCCGTCATCGTCTGTCGTCCTTAAGTTTTAACCATTTTTCGTAAATCTTAGTTATCTTTAACAAAAATCTTCTCCTCTGAAACTACTCGGCCAAATTAAACCAAACTTGGCCATAATCATCATTGGGGTATCTAGTTTAAAAAATGTGTCCGGTGATCCTGCCAACCAACCAAGATGGCCGCCATGGCTAAAAATAGAACATAGGGGTAAAATGCAATTTTTGGTTTATAACTCAAAAACCAAAGCATTAGGAGCAAATCTGACACCAAGTAAAATTGTTTATCAGGTCAAGATCTATCTGCCCTGAAATTTTCAGATGAATCAGACAACCAGTTGTTGGGTTGCTGCCCCTGTATTGGTAATTTTAAGGAAATTTTGCTGTTTTTGGTTATTATCTTGAATATTATTATAGATAGAGATAAACTGTAAACAGCAATAATGTTCAGCAAAGTAAGATTTACAAATAAGTCAACGTGACTGAAATGGTCAGTTGACCCCTATAGGAGTTATTGCCCTTTATAGTCAATTTTTAACCATTTATCGTAAATCTTGGTTATCTTTTACAAAAATATTCTCCTCTGAAACTACTGGGCCAAATTAATCCAAACTTGGCCACAATCATTTTTTGGGTATTTAGTTTAAAAAATGTGTCCGGTGACTCGGCCAACCAACCAAGATGGCCACCATGGCTAAAAGTAGAACATAGGGGTAAAATGCAGTTTTTGGCTTATAACTCAAAAACCAAAGCATTTAGAGCAAATCTGACGAGGTTAAATTGTTTATCAGGTCAACATCTATCTGCCCTGGAATTTTCAGATGAATCGGATAACTGGTTGTTAGGGTGCTGCCCCTGAATTGGTAATTTTAAGGAAATTTTGCTGTTTTTGAAAAATGACGCTTTCAGCAGCATGTTTCTATACTAGTGAACTGAACTTCCATTACATTTCTCTGCCTAACACGCTTGGTTCATATTTACTTTCCATTACATTTCTCCATCTACCGCTCTTGGTTTCGTATTTACTATTTTACATTTAACCTGGAATTTGCTTTTATTATGATTTCTGTGTAGTAATCAACCGTGAACCAGTTTACACACCTCCGGTCCTTCTTATTACCAAAAAGATCGAAGTGTAACAACCAATGTTGTTAAGATACTCATAAATCTATTTTTATGCCCTACCTACGATAGTAGAGGGGCATTATGTTTTCTGGTCTATGGCTCCGTTCGTCCGTCCGTCTGTGCGTCCGTCCGTCAGGTTAAAGTTTTTGGTCAAGGTAGTTTTTGATGAAGTTGAAGTCCAATCAACTTGAAACTTAGTACATTTGTTGATTATGATATGATCTTTCTAATTTTAAAGCCAAATTAGACTTTTGACCCCAATTTCACGGTCCAATGAACATAGAAAATGAAAGTGGAAGTTTCAGGTTAAAGTTTTTGGTCATGGTAGTTTTTGATGAAGTTGAAGTCCAAACAACTTGAAACTTAGTACACATATTCCCTATGGTATGATCTTTCTAATTGTAATGCCAAATTAGATTTTTTATGCCCCACCTACGATAGTAGAGGGGCATTATGTTTTCTGGTCTGTGCGTCCGTTCGTCCGTCCGTCCGTTCGTCCGTCCGTCCGTTCGTTCGTCCGTCTGTCCCACTTCAGGTTAAAGTTTTTGGTCGAGGTAGTTTTTGATGAAGTTGAAGTCCAATCGACTTCAAACTTGGTACACATGTTCCCTATGATATGATCTTTCTATGATTTTACCCCAATTTCACGGTCCACTGAACATAGAAAATGATAGTGCGAGTGGGGCATTCGTGTACTGAGGACACATTCTTGTTTTACCCAATTTTACGGTCCATTAAACATGAAAAATGATAGTGCGAGTGGGGCATCCGTGTACTTAGGACACATTCTTGTTATAACTTTATTGATTATGTGAAGTAAAACTAAAACATTGTTAAAACATTAAAAATCTATAATTAATCGGGGAAAACTTGATAGTCTTTTCTTTTTACAAACCACTGCCTTTTTTTATAAGAAAATATAATGTGTCCGTGTTGGTACACTTTCTATTGGTTATAAGACAGATCGAAGTACCGGACATCCGACTCAATCTTTGTTTACAAAGTTACAACAGTAGAGTCTGTAACAGACTGTATCTGTATGACATGTGCATTGAAATGTGCTTAAATTGTCGATATCAATGCTGGCTTTAATACAATGGTTTTATTGGCTGGGTGGGATCGTTCGCCCTGATCGGTGCGATCACTATCTTACGGAATTCTAGTCAAATCGGCACTTGGTTAAATTGGCACCTGGTCAATTCGGCACCCGGTATAGTCAAATCGGCATCTAGTCAAATTGACACCTGGTTAAATCGGCACTTGATATAGTCAATTTGACACCCATGTTAGATTTGTTTAATATATATTTTAACAGTATTTTAAGCAAAAACAGTAAAAATAAGGAATCAGTTGTCCAGAAATTTTACAGTATTTACCCAGGAACATATATATTAGATATACTGATCCCAGATTTGCCCAAGAAAAGGTAGATAAGGAAGGGGTTGGCCAGAAATATTAACCTAATTTTATCATGTTTATTCACATTTTTAAAGGTTGAATTATTTATATTTATTATTGGATGCCTAATTGACTTTAAATAGGTTCCGATTTGACTAAATGTCGATTTAACCAGGTGCCGATTTGACTTGTACCATATTATTAAGGCCCTAAAGTGAGTTTGAATATTGTAGGGTGTTTTACATGGCGGAATGTCAATACACTCACAGTAAGAGTTATTCTTTACTTGATTTTCCACAATAATTGTTTCGTGGTATTCTTTGAATTTCTCGGCAGTTATGGTTCTCTTCGGACATGCTTTTAAGGGGAATTCGTCTGGTTCAATAGCGTGAATCAGCCCCTCAACTTCTTTGTACATAAATACTAACTTTGGCTTGAATGTTTTGTGTGTCCTTGTCTGGAGATCTTGTTGTAGTTCCAGTTTGGCAAGCATTTTAACTTATCCATCCTCTTTTGACTTGTAATCTCTGGTGATAAATATTGCCGCTTGACATGTTTATTTTTGTTACCGGGTAGGGGTCGCATACGATGGCTCCATATTAAATTATGAGATCAATTCCTAAAGGTCTAGTTCATTATCCAATCTGACACAAATTTCAATAACTCAGGAATGCCACCCAAGTTGAATATATGGTGACCCACTATAAAAGCATAATTACTTGGGATTGTGTTTAATACCATGATGGTTCAATGGCATAAACTTAAATGGAGACAAAATTTAACATGAAAGATTGTGGATTAGTGTAAAATAAAAATAAAAAACTAGCTTACTATAATATATGGTTAAAGAATGAATATCAAATTATATGGGTCATGGGCAGAGTTGTTATAAAATATCAATATGGCAGAGAAGTGGTTTCAAGTTTCATATAAAGGGACCTGACTGACATGAAATAAAAAAATCAAAGGAGTATCCCTATTTGTCTAATCTTCAATGTGAAATAAAACAAGTATAACAATATTGTGTAAATCTAAAGAAACAGAATTTGCTTCAAGTAACAGAAATAACTACATTTGTGTATGTCACTAGTAACTTATTTAATGAGTATGTGGGTAATTAGTCCTATAACATATGACCTCAGGAGCATTATTTACTATTTCTATTTACTGTTCTGATAATTTTTTTTTACTATCAATGTGTCACACTTCGCATTCAAAAATTAAAAAAAAATGAAAATATCAGTATAAAAACGTTAAAAATTGAATAAGAATGCGAAGTCATATGTTTATAGGACTAGTGGGGTATAAGAGCTTATTACAACAGGCTCTTCATAATCATTTGGTTTGAAAGGATACTAGTAGTCTGTATTCTTGAATTAGAAAAATGTAATTGCAAGAAAAAAAATACACATTAAATAGAATACTTTAGATCATTCAGGTAGTCTTTATTTAGTACGAACAAAAGAACAGCAAGTAGTCATTGGATATTGTAGATCATGTAAATAGTCTTGACCTATTTATTAGTACAAAAGAACAGCTAGTAATCATTGGATATTGTATATCATTCCAGTATTCTTGACCTATTTATCTGTACAAAAAAAACCAGACAGTAGTCATTGGATACTGTAGATCATTCAGGTAGTCTTGACCTATTTATTTGTACAAAAAAAAACATGCCAGTAGTCATTGGATACTGTAGATCATTTAGGTTGTCTTGACTCTTGAACTATTCATTTGTATTAAAAAAAAATCAGTCAGTTGTCATCTTCACTTCACACACTCATATACGAGACATGTTACAATGTTCAACTTATTATGGTATGTGAAAATCAAGACTTGCATAAAAAATATCCCAATATTAGAGGCAGTGGCGTCATTTTTCCTCAGAGCTTTCAGCTCTTTGATTTGTTATTATCTTGAAAATTATTATAGATAGAGATAAACTGTAAACAGCAATAATGTACAGCAAAGTAATACCTAAAAATAAGTTAAGACCAAAATGGTCAATTGACCCCCTAAGGAGTTATTGCCCTTTATAGTCAATTTTTAACAATTTTCATAAATTTGTAAATTTTCACAAACATTTCCCACTGAAACTACTGGGCCAAGTTCATTATAGATAGAGATAATTGTAAGCAGCAAGAATGTTTAGTAAAGTCAGATCTACAAACACATCACAATCACCAAAACACAATTTTGTTTAATATTCACATAGACCAAGGTGACCGACACAGGCTCCTTAGAGCCTCTAGTTCATTATGAGCATCACTGATGAGTCTGGCATGTCTGCTCAAATACAAAATTTCAATCCTGGTATCTATGATGATTTTATTCAATTGTATGAATGCTATAACTAAGTTAGTTGACTTGCTTAAATAATACTATCTTTCTTGTTGCTTCCTGTCTTACATCCATATCTTCTATTATATATTTTGTGGAATGAGGGATTTTATGATCTTGATTGGTGAAGTTTTCTTTTCAAGACTTACAACTGTTTCTACACTTAAGAAAAGAATTAAGACACAATCTGTTGAATAGCTTTGCAATCTTTCTTCGGAAAAACAGAGAGGATTCCATGTTTCCAGGATATTCATTGAAATGTCAACTAGGTATCAAAAGAAAAGGGCTCTTGTTTATTGTCTTTCATTAAACCAGATTTTCTCATGGATATTTTGTTATATAAAAATTATATTGCTGCTTATTTTTATTATTTCTGAAAACTAAAAACAGCATCTATAATGACTATAGTATATTTTGTTAAATTTCCAGGCCAGTGTTTCAATAAAAAGATTGAATAAGTTCCTAAGCCATGATGAACTGGATGCTGACAATGTATTCCATGATTATTCCAAAGGTATGTTTATAATTGACATCTGTTCTACATTGTAGCAATGCAGACCAATTCCAATTCAAATATTAGCATTTTGAAAATAAACAGATATTAAGATGGTTAATTTCAGTTTTTGACACTATAGTCGCCGTCACGTAAAATTGGCACCATGTTTTTTGTCCAAAAAAATTTAAATATTAGCCGCTTTTACTCAAGATTGTTTCTCATTTAGCGGAAGTAAAATCCTGTCCAAATATCCACTACTTTCCTACCTTTTATTGTGTTTGCACTGTATGATATTCATTTGATTCCGCTAATTGAAAAACATGATCTTTAGTAAACACGGTCGATATTTAAGAAAATTTTGACAAAACGTGGTGCCAATTTTACATGACGGCGACTATAGAAATGTTGTTTTGCCTTTAGATATATTATTTCTTGAAAAAACTGTTTTAGTTGGAGAATAATGTAGATCTCCACTCAAAAATCATCACACCAAAATATGAAGTTTCCTTGCAAAACTATATGTTGTGGGAAATTTAAATTTGTTGGTTGTAATGTAGATTCCTTGATTGTTACTTTTTTTTTTACTTCTACAAATACTGAAACATGTTGATCACTAATTTCAAAATAAAAATGAATTTTTAAATAATCGATAATTTGATGATTTCATTGAAAATTTTTAATTGTGGCCCACCAAAAATCTTTAAATTATTATTCAAGGAATAAAAAAAAATAACTAGCAGTAACTTTATAGTTTTTTACTGCTGGTCTAATCAAGTCTTTTTAAACATTTTTTGGGGTTATACAAATAAAGTCAGCACAACATGACAAAGTTTAAAAAAAAAAAAAAAAGAATAATCAACAATATCTTCCAATGTAGATGATGCCATACTTGTTGAGAATGGGACATTTATGTGGGATCCAGACATTGGAGAATGTTTAAAGAAGTAAGTTCTTTCATAATGTGGTAAAAATGATAATTAGGAGATAACAGTAATGTAATTGAAGATTTACAGGCAGCAATTAGGTCTAAATTGAGTTGACTGACAATGGAAACAGTAAATGTACATGTATATTTCAAAATATTCAATAAAATAATGATACCTTCAACTCTTCTAATACAAAAATGTTATACTCTTTCTAATTCAACTTGATCAAAACAGCGCTTAAGTATATACATTTTTAAACAAATCATACACTGTTTGCATGAGCTTGCACACAGGAATTCAGACCATCAATTTAGGAATTGATGCCCTAAAATTTGTTTCTTTATCCAATTAGAATGTGCTTTGCCAACTTTATTGGACTATAGTTTTTAACCGGATTTTTTGTGACAAAAATGTCGGTTAGTGATTTGGGGATGTACGGCGGGCAGTCAGGCGGTCGGGCAGGCGTCTAACAAATAACGTCCGTGCATTTACTCATGAACCGTTCATCCAAAGCTTTTAAAATTTTAATATGTTGTTACTGACAACAAAATGAAGTTCAAGTTCAAGAATGACGATTTTGACTTCTACCGTTCAGGAGTTATGGTTCTTGAAAGATTGAAAAATGGCATTTACGCATGAACTGTTCAACCAAAGCTTCCCAAATTTTAATATGTTGTTACTGATGAAAAAACGGAGGTCAAGTTCAAGAATGACGATTTTGACTTTTACCGTTCAGGAGTTATGGTTCTTGAAAGATTGAAACATGGCGTTTCCAGTGGTGTCCGTGCATTTACGCATGAACTGTTCAATCAAAGCATCCCAAATTTTAATATGTTGTTACTGATGACAAAATGGAGGTCAAGTTCAAGAATGACGATTTTGACTTTTACCGTTCAGGAGTAATGGTTCTTGAAAGATTGAAAAATGGCGTTTCCAGTTGTGTCTTTGCATTTACTCATGAACTGTTCAACCAAAGCTTTTCAAATTTTAATATGTTGTTACTGATGACAAAATGGAGGTCAAGATTAATAATGTCGATTTTGACTTTTACCGTTCAGGATTTATGGTTCTTGAAAGACCAAAAAATGGCGTTTCCATTCATGTTGTTGCATTTACTCATGAACCATTCAACCTAAGCTCTTCCAAATTTTAATATGATGATACTGATGACAAAATGCAGGTCAAATTTGATATTGACGATTTTCACTTACACCGTTCATCAGTTATGGTTCTTGTGATATTGCCAGGACACAAATAAATGTTAATAAATCCATTTGCTGTCGTTGTGACAGCCTCTTGTTTTATTTTGATTTGTCAATTTACAATAGTTGCTCTTCTAAAAAATAGTAAAGGAACAGACTTGTTTTCCAAGATAGTTTGAATTCATCTTTTTTTCAATCTTCATAAGAAATAGAAGAGAAACCATTATAATTGGATGAGAAGAATATTTCTATTACAATGCACCTGCTTGATATTAACAACCTTCTGTCTGTAGCAATAATTATAAGCTAAAAAATTGATAATGAATTTCATGAAATGAATTCAAAATAAGTATTTTGACCAATTTCCATTGTGATAGGTAAAGTCAAAACCTCTTAGAACAGTCAACATTGATATTGCATATTTAAGTCAAAACCTCTTAGAACATTGATATTCCATTTATAACTGTTCTTCACCAGTATTTCTAATTGGCTGATGTTAAATAGAGTTGACTTCTATAAATAGTGTGGTGTATTGTAAGTGGTACTGGCATTTAAAGCCTACAGATATGCATATATTTATTTTTCAGTATAGACCTGTCTGTTCCAGAGAAATCCCTTGTAGCTATCGTTGGACAGGTTGGCAGTGGTAAATCCAGCTTAATGTCTGCTATATTGGGTGACATGACTAAAGTTAAAGGGACAGTCAATGTAAAGGTATGTTATATTGCCATGTTATTTGGGAAATGAGAAAAACATAAATATTAAAAGAAGAAAAAAAGTAACTTTCCATACTAGATGTATTTAGTAGGAGGTACATTCTTGGAGATTGCCTGCAGCCAAAAATTGGGAGAGCTAAACAAATTGTAATTACAATTGGATTCATAGTACAGCCTAAGAAAACAATTTACTTTTTGAAGCAAATTCTTTATTCAAGATCATCAGCCTTCGTCATCTTAAAAATCTACAAAACTGAATAGTAGAGAAGTTATAGAAAAACATGAGAATTTTGTTTTGGTGAAATCTAGAATATTTACTACAAGGCATATGATACTCTAGGAATAAGTGTCTTAGTAATAACCTCTGCCAAAGTAGATGTTGAGAACAAAATGTTGATTCACAAAGTTGTTAATAATTGAATAATCCATTTGGTGGCTGTTCAAACTCTAATTAGGAGTTGATTGACGATTTAAACCATGTTACCCTATTATAGAAGATTATTATCTCCTATCATTTTATATATTTTTTTACAGTGTCCAAAGAAATATAAAACTTTGTTCTAAACATTACAGGGATCTGTGGGATATGTACCTTAGCAAGCATGGATACACAACTGTACTTTACAAGATAACATTTTATTACATTACAGGGATCTGTGGGATATGTACCTCAGCAAGCATGGATACAGAACTGTACTTTACAAGATAATATTTTATTACATTACAGGGATCTGTGGGATATGTACCTCAGCAAGCATGGATACAGAAATGTACTTTACAAGATAATATTTTATTACATTACAGGGATCTGTAGGATATGTACCTCAGCAAGCATGGATACAGAACTGTACTTTACAAGATAACATTTTATTTGGTAATGATATGGAGCAGGGTAAATACCATCAAGTGATCGATGCTTGTGCATTACAACCTGACCTTGACATCCTGCCTGCAGGAGATAGCACAGAAATAGGAGAAAAGGTATTTCTATGATGTGTTTATATACCGGTACTCATATTTTATTTACATTTTACTTTTAAACAACTGGTATACTAGAAGCTCTAAAGAGCCTGTGTTCATCACCTTGGTCTAGGTGCATATTCAACAAAGGACACTTTCCAAAATTGTAGACAAAAACAGAATTCATGACAAAAATCTGTTTTGTTGATCTTTTACTGCTGATCTTTTTGCCTGTTTAGTTTATCTCTATCTTCTTAAGTTTTTGCTCAGAAGACAATAGAGGATAAAAAATTCCTCATTTAAGGGCAATCACTCTTTCAAAGAGTTACAGTCTACTTTTAACTATATTTGCAAAAGGAGTTAGTTCAAGAAGGTTTAAAATTGGCCCTAAGATATTGATGTTTCATAGGTGGATCCAGGGAAGGGGGCCCTTTTCTGGGAAAATTTTGGTTTTATATAGGGAATTACTAAAGCTTGAGTAGAGCGGCCCCCCTTAGGTTAGTTAGCGGGCCCCCCTTACCTAAAGTTCTGGAACCGCCACTGTGTTTTTTTCAATCCAGCTGAAATACTACAAATGCTCAATAGAAATAGTTGTAATATAAAAAATACCTTGGTATCCTTGATGATATTTTGCTTTTATACATATCAGATCATATCATTTTCCTTCAATTTGTAATTTGAAGTAAAATTTTCTTGCCTCTTTCACCTAATTCTCATTCAAATTATCAAATATCATAAGTTCTTATTGTTTATATAACAGGGTATAAATTTAAGTGGAGGACAGAAACAGCGAGTGAGTTTAGCCAGAGCTGTGTATCATGACACGGATATCTATCTCCTTGACGACCCTCTCAGTGCTGTGGATTCCAATGTTGGTAAACATATCTTTGATCAGGTCATTGGTAAAGATAGTCTGCTGAAAGATAAGGTAGGATTCTGTTTAAGATATGTGAAGTACAGCTATCATTAAATACATGTTGTAAAATGTATACAAATAAAAGGTGAAGGTTATTTGTCAATGAAACTTCAACCCAACCTTAAAAAGAATACATCTTTATATATATATTTAATTTGAAAATTCAGAATAAAATAAGATAATCAAAGTATCTGTTCCTTCTTTTTTTAACATTTATAAAGCATTTTACAAAAAGGATTTAGATGCAAGCACTGTTTCTTTTTTTCTACCTTCTACTAAATGAGGTGATAAATTTTAATGGTAAATTTGCAGGATTGGTAGATCTGAAAAAGTTTTTAAATGCAACACTTTATGAACATTATATTATTTCAAATTTCAAACTTTCAGATGACAGTTGAAAAAGCAAAAACAATCAACATGATCAAAGGGACATACATCTAGTATTGTTTAAGAATTTTTCTTATTATTGTGTTTTTTGCAAATTTTTGATACTCATTTATGCGAAGAGAATCCAGTACTATTTGATATGCAATAGGTGAAGTACCCAAAAGCAAATTAATTTTTAAATTTCAAATTAAATAGAAAACTTCACAAAGGGAAACAACTCCAGGTAGGAGAAACATTTTCCCTGTCTTTACAACAAGTGGTAGTGCATTGTGTATTGACCAGAATTTAAAAATAACTTGATTTCATGAGTGCAGAACACATGTATTGTGAAAAGAAAATACAGTATAACCTGTGTAATCAGACACTCTGAGAGACCAGAAAAAAATGTCGGATTAGGCATGGTGCCGGAATACTCAGAAGGTTTCTGCAAGGATAGGCATATTTTGGAACCATGAAAATGTGTCGGTTGAAGCAGGATGTTGAAATACTCAGGTGTTGGATTAGGCAGGTTACCAAATGATTTTTTCATATAGTTTGTAAAGGGAGGAAAACAGTTTATTCCACCCAGTAAATGTTTCCCTTTAGAATCGGAACATATCTCGGAACTGTGGAATATTATGAAAGTGGATAATTTGCATTCTAGAAACTGATGAACGATATCTTAACAGACATACAAAATGTCAAATGATGCTTCAATATACAAAAAAAATATAAAGCAAAAAAAGAGATAAAATAGTAAGGAAGCATTAATTTTTCAGACAAGAGTTTTAGTGACTCATGGAGTAAGATGGTTGCCATTTGTGGATAAAATAATTGTAATGATGGATGGAGCAGTGTCTGAATGTGGGTCATATGATGAACTTCTATCACATGATGGAGCATTTGCACAGTTCTTAAAGATGTACCTAATACAAACAGAGGATGAAGAAGAAGAGGATCCAGATGGTAGGTTCAAGTCATTTGAAGAATGTGACAATAGTTTAAAATTAGGATGTATACAATTATTTCCCAGAGAAAAGAACTACTGACAATGCTGGATAAATATTATCTTATACAGTCAAATCTACCTTAACGGTTACCTGTTCCACCGTCATCTGCCTCTATTGGTCACTTTCAGACCCTCCCAAACATTTTCTCTATATAATTAAATCATTTCAACTGTCACCTGTCTAATGTTGTCAGCATCACCTAATTTTCACCTCGATTTTGTCATTTCAACTTTTAACAAGTCATCAAGATATATATTTGTTCAGTATCAAGGGAAAAATGAGAAAGGGAATACATTTAAAACTGAGATTGTGATTGTGCATTAAGAGAGGAATTTGTAAATTTTTCTTCCTTTCCTTTTTATATCCATTGAAAACCCTATCATTGAAATATTTTTCCATGAATATTATCTAATTCAAATGTTTTTCTTCAATTTTTGAGTGCTGGATTCCACAATTTCTAATTTGTCTGCTCGCAGGAACAATAAATTTATCGCTGGAAAACACTTTGCCCATATTCTGGCCACGTGCGATGTCCGAATCAGATTTTTTTTTCAAATAATTTGAAAGATCACCTCCCTTGAGCAGTCACTTTTGCTACTTCCATAAATGACTATATTTTAATTTTTGCCTCTAGAAATTTTTTTGATAAATAGAACTAAACTAAAATTAAAAATGTGCTAATGCATGGGGCGGTGGTCTCCTATGAACACATATGTTTGTTTTATAAATGTTGATATTTCTGCAGTTAAATATTTGAAAGCACGTGAGTATATATCTAGTTATCTGTTTTATTGCCAGTCACATGTTATAGTTGTTCAAAATGTCACTTGTTACTACTAATAGATATTCCAGAAATAAGTTTTTACAAACAATCAAATCTGTTTTGTATATGATCTTTTGTAACAAAAGTTCTGTTAATGTCCTTTACTGATAAATGTTAATTGTAGCACTTAAATTATTTCTGGAATTTCCATTTCTTTATTTTGATACAGGGCCTCTTTTTGAGTCAAAGATAATACTAAAAAGTTAATTTACTTTGGTCAACATCTTTGTTTAAGACATCCTGAACCAAAAGTGTTTTGTTGTTTTGTTTTGTTCATATGCAAATATTAATGACAAGATCTTAAAATATATAAAAGAAAGAAGATGTAGTATAATTGCCAGTGAGACAACCCTCCACAAAAGACCAAATGACACAAAATAACTAGAGGTCACTGTACCACCCAAAAATGAGTAAAAACCATACAGCATAGTCAACTACAAACGGCCCTAAAATGACAAATATAAAATAATTCAAACGAAAAAACTAACGACTTGATTTATGTGAAAATAATGAACAAAAAACAAATATGATATGCAAAAACAAACAACAACCACTGAATAACAGACTCCTGACTCTGGACAGGCACATACAGAATGTGGTGGGGTTAAACAAGTTTGCTGCCACTGAACCCTCCCCTAACCTGGGACAGTGGTACAATGTCACAATACAAAAACAAACTATGCAAAACAATAAACGAAAAACAACAACAAACATCACCTCAATAACAGGGTCCCAACGTAATAAAATATGTTTTAATTTAATTTTGATTTTGTTGGTGTTTTTCAAAATATTTATTTGTATGCAGCATTTGTTTTAAATCACAATAACTTATCCTGCATTTTTGTTCATTTACCAAATATTGCAATGATAAATATACACAAAAATTATCGAATAAACGCCATGCAAAATCTATAAAAGAAAGCATAAGATATCATGAAAACATTTAAAACTTATGAATAAAAATTAAACTGACAAAGCAATGTCCAAAAAATATGAAGACCAGGAAAAGACACACAAATCATCCAAGATATTTTCTATAACTTACTTCGTAATATTGTATAAATATTTTAAGAGGTCTAAATTATTGTTGTTATATTTTTATTTCAGAGAAAGAAATAAAAGCCAAGATATTACAAAGACTGACATCAATAACATCAGAGGATGATGAATCTGATAAGTAGGTCATTTACCTTGTATTCATTATTATTTGTGGGGTATCAATTTTTGTGGATGTCAAATTGTAAAGATTGACCAAGAATTTGAATGTATACAAACTATAACTTTTCTATGCTGACTTTAGCAAAACTATGAAAATATATATTCCTGAAAAAAAACAAATATTCATCAATACGTGAAAACTGGTATCCCAAGAAAAAAATGAATCCATAATATACCAGTATGTCATGTGTGTGATCACAGTGCTATCTTTGTAATTAGTTATTAAAGGTACCAGGATTATAATTTTATATGCCAGACGACCGTTTCCTCTACATAAGACTCATCAGTGACACTCAGATCAAAAAACGTTGAAGCCAAAAACAAGTACAAAGTTGAAGTAAAAGTCACATTACAGATATGGTACAGGTTCATACATGAAATACATTCATCTATGTACACTGTACAAAAAAAAACTGTTAGAAAATAATAATCACAAGAAAATACCCTGCATAATATATGGGAACCATATTTGAAGAAGAAAAGTCAAGTAAATATGAGGTGAACTATGAGAATAAAGGTAGATAACTCCTGGTTTCTTAAAGAATCTCATTAATTAGTTTCTGAAATTACAGAAATGAAAACAAATCTTAAAACCCTTTATGCCTATTGTATTGCCAAAATAGATATCTGAAAATTTCAGTGCAACCTTTGTTGCTTATTTATAATAACCTAAGAGTGTTGAAGGGAATCATAATTGACATTTGATTTATATGCAAACATTTTAATGGGCAAAATTTCTTAATCACATCAAATTCTGTAGAATATACATTTTTGCTAGATGATCTTAGAGGATAATGCATTGTATTCATTGCATATAAAGAGCAAAAAGTATTAAATTTAAGTCTTTTATTAGTAAAATTAATTTGCTATTTTTTTTTAGGGCTGTGCTGTCAGAAACAGATGACAAAAAAATCTTGAAGAGATTAATTTCAAAAGATGTAGAGCATCCTAAAAGCCCTGAATTACAGAGACTCAAGTCTAAAGAAGATGAAATAAAACAGGATGAGAAGAAATCTACTGTAGACAATAAACTGATTTCAGACGAAAAGATGGAAGAGGGAAATGTAAGTATTCCATGAAAGTTAATGCAATGCCATGGCATTGATAATGAAGTAAAATTGAGGATGAAAATGTGTTATATGACAAAGAGACAATAACCCAACAAAAAAAACAGATAACAGCCAAAGGCCACCAATGGGTCTTCAATGCAGCAAGAAAATCCGACACCCACAGGTGGGCCTCAGCTGGCCCCTAAATAAAATTGTGTACTAGTTCAATGAAAATAAAAGTCACACTAAACTCTAAAACATATAAATGTAATAAAATTAAAAAAACATACAAGATTAACAAAGCCCAGAGGCTTCTGAGTTGGGACGAGCACAAAAATACGGCAGGGTTAAACATGTTTTCTGAGATCTCAACCAATACATACTGTAAAACCCAGTACCTTGTAATGTTGCATTACCATGTAAAAATAATTTATCACATTACTTATGATTTTGCTAGAATTCATTTTAAGTAAATGTGCCTCTATTTATATCAAATGACCTGTTTATTATTAGGATTGCTAAATTAAACATAGAGTAAATAATAGATGGCCTTTTGGATTAAAAAAAAGTTGAATATATATGTAGGACTCAAGTCTATGGTGGGTTCCAAATCTATGGCAAATGTGTCGTCATGCCATCCCAAATCTATGGCAGACTTTTTACAATCCTAATCTATGGCAAGTTTTGTAATTTCCTAATCTATGGCAGATTTTTGTTGTTTCCAAATCTATGGCAGATTTTAAGTAAATGGAAAACAATGCAGTACGTATATGATCAATGACTTGTTTTAAAATAGTTGAAATGTACGACATGTCTATAAACATTTGTGAAATAATGGTCAACCAAATCGTGATCATGGTGATGGTAACCCATTTTTGTTGTTGTAAATGATGAATTCCTCAATACAGACTTCAGGATTAAAATGTTGTGCCCCATTAAATCAAAAACATATATATAATCATGGTACCTATATTTAACCCATTCCTTAAACCAACCAGTAAGTCCCTTAACAAAAAAAATAATAAAAAAATAAAAATGAACAGTTTGAATTTTCAAATAATATTTATTGCATCGTTAATACATCTTTTTTTTATTTGTTGACTGAATTTAAATCTAATATGTATCCGTTAATTTTATCTTTCACTTAAATAAGCTTTGCCAGCCACAGATAGTAAAATATCTACTATAACTCCTTTTTTAATAATCCGATACTGAAAAAGGTGGTGCCCTAGCTTGTTCATCGCTGGTTTCAGCCGGTACAGCACATTTTGTCCCTCTTCCTAATAATAGGTAACATCTCCCTTTAAACCATCTGCAAATTGTGTCCAGGATAATACCTTCAGCTGGAATGGTGTTCATATCTATGACCTCGACAACCACGTAATATTGCATTATTTCATTGTGACGTAATTTAAAGATCTGCCATGGATTTGGAGAAAGCAAAAATTTGCCATAGATTTGAGTTGTTTGGCATTTGTAAAGTCACATTTTCCATAGATTAGGATCTGCCATAGATTTGGAACCAGCCATAGATTAGAGTCCTACATATATACCGGAATTAGGTATTGTTATTTTAGCTATCGCTATGTGTATTTTATACATATGCCATACATGTGTTTTATATTTCAGGTAAGACTAGGTGTGTTTGGTACCTATGCCAGAGCACTAGGTGTACCATACACATGTATCATCTTGATACTGTTTGCCTTAAATCAAGCAACCTCTGTATTTGGGAATATTTGGCTGAGTCAGTGGACATCAGATACAACACTGACCAACAGGTCACTAGAATCTAACAGTACAGTATACAGGGAGAGAAATGACTACTATTTAGGGGTATATGGTGGAACAGGAATAGCTATAGGTAATTTGAATATTTTATGTTAATTAGATGAATATCTTATAGCTTTGCCTGTCAGTTGACTGTTTTGGTTCCTTTATCTGCCGATCTGTCTATTTAAACAATACAGTTTATTGATTGAAAGATAACATGCTTCAACAAAGAAACTTTGTTATGCCCCCACCATAGGCTATAGGGACATTAAGTGTTACCGTTGACCGACTGTCCATCCATTTTATTGAATAAGTGGGAATCAGAGGCAAAAAAATTTGGGTATCTATCCTGTAATTTCAAAGCATGAACACTTTATAGGATGAACAGTCATATATATAACTTGATATTGTTTCTTCTTTTCAGGAATATTGTTTTTTTCTCTTTGACAATAATTTGATATTTTTCTTCTTTTCAGGAATATTTTTATTTTTCTATTTGACAATAATTTGATATTTTTTCTTCATTTCAGGAATATTTTTATTGTCGTATGTGACCTTATTCATGTTAAGATCAGTGGCAGCTTCGAGAAAGCTCCACCATGAAATGTTACACAGTATCATCAGAGCACCAATGTTTTTCTTTGATACCACACCAATTGGTAGAATTGTCAACAGATTCTCAGCAGATATTGAAACAATAGACAACGAGCTGCCCTGGACAGTTCAGATGTTTTGGGATACTGCATTTATGGTTGTTGCTACTTTTGTTGTGATATCTTATGGTACTCCTCTTTTCATGACTGTGATTATACCATTTGCATTCTTCTATTTTGTTGCTCAAGTAAGTCTTCCGATATTGGAACTAGTGTTAAATAATCTTTTTACTTTTGAGAATTCATCTAGACATTAATAACATGCTTATGCATAAAACAAGATGTTTGGGATGTGTTAATTAGAAAGTCCCCAAATGACTTTAAAAAAAACCTGATAGACACATGAATACTTGCAAATTGATATGTAATATTTGTAATTAAACTATTACAATGTTGTATTTGTACTCATGGTGTTAAGAGAAAAAGATATGTTATATTTGTAATAAAACTATTAAAATGTTGTACTCATGGTGTAGAGAAAAAAAGATATGTAATATACGTCAAGTTAAGCATTTATTAGATAGGAGTTCACTTATACGTATTTATTATGCTTTTATTAGACCTATATTAGAGTATGGGGATGTTGTATGGGGCAATTGCTCCCAGCACGAGTCTGAGCTTCTTGAAAATATTCAGATAGAAGCCGCTAGAATAATTACAGGTTTACGACGTAATTCCTCCAGACAAAAACTTTATATTGAATTAGGTTTAGAAACTCTGGAGAATAGACGTAATAAACATAAGCTTGTACTATTCTATAAAATATTAAATGGGATGACACCTGCATACTTATATGAGTTAGTCCAGCCATATCTTCCCAGACAAACCCCTTATACTTTGAGGAATGAAAATAACACGTTTCACCCGCCTCTTGCTAGAACTAGCTCTTATTTCAATAGTTACATTCCTTCCACTATAAGACTTTGGAACAGTCTTCCTTTGAGTTTACAAAAATCCCCAAGTTTGGGTATATTTAGAAGTAGACTGGAAAAGTTTTATAGGACTGATGATATATTTAAACCCTTCAACTATGGAATAAGGAAACTTAATACATGTATAAGTCATTGTCAACTCAGAAATAATGCTAGCAACCTAAAATCTCATCTGTTTAATCAATTCTTATCCGAGAACACTTTTTGTGCAAACTGTAACCACCCTGTTGAGGATAACAAACATTTCTTTTTCATTTGCCCAAAGTACAATGATGTAAGACAGATCCTTCTTGATTCCATTAACTCCATTGCTGATAATGTTGATATAAATATTGAATTATTACTTTTTGGAAACAGATTATTTTCATATGATATGAATATTGCTATTTTTAAATCTGTTCATAAATATATCAGTGACACTCAACGTTTTGTTTGAAACTAACTTATTTTTTGTTTCATTTTGTTTTATTTTTATTTTTTTCCTCCACTTAAACATTAATTCATTTAATCCACTAAGCAAGCTTAGTGTCTCTTTCAAGCCATATATATATATTTCTAATGACTTATAAAGGATATTTGCATGTTTCAAGGTTCTTGAATACATGATGAGTAATTGCCTATATACTTAAATATACTTTGCATTTAGAAAGTAACAATGTAAACATATATTTGCTCGTGTGTGCTCATAAGTAGCATGCATGTTCCACTACATGTATATATACATGTATTGCATTATTTTAATACAGTTGTTATAACTGAATTATACCTTGAACATGTAATATGGAGAGAGCTTTTATAGGCTGTGCCTGTTGCTCAATCCTTTTCATATCTTAATGAATAAAATATGTTTAAAATCAAATACTATTACAATGTTGTACTCATGGTGTAACAGGTTTGCTCTGTGGTCGGGTTGTTGTCGCTTTGACACATTCCCCATTTCCTTTCTCAATTTTATTGCTATTTGTTGTTCTTTTTTAATAAAAAATTGTATTGAAGGGTAGACTTCAGTATATTCTGCAGATTTGAGACATTTAAACAAAATAGAAAAATATACTTTCTAAATATGTAAAACTACCAATCATTTAGGCATTGAATGTATTAATTTAAACTACAGAGCAGCCATTTTTTTTTGTAATTCCAAGAATAATGATTGAGATTTCTTATTTTTTGTAGGACTTTTTTTCCAGAGACCATATCTAGAATTGGTTGTTTTGTTGGTTTAAATTAATGATATGTAATTTTTTATTATAGAGATTTTATGTAGCCACATCTAGACAGTTAAAAAGACTTCAGTCTAAGACGAGATCACCCGTATATAATCATTTTGGAGAAACTGTCTCTGGTGCAAGTGTGATCCGAGCTTATGGAGCTCAGGAAAGATTCATTGAAACTTCTGATCAGAGAATTGATATGAATCAAAGATTTAGTTATGCCAGTATAACTGCCAATAGGTTGGTTTCAGATTAAAGATACGTTTTGATTGATACAACTTTAACAAGAGTTACTCCCCTTTTGTTTCCATGTTGGAGGTCGAAGTGCCTAAATTCCACCATAAATCAGCCAAGTTCATAGTGTTATACTGACTGTCAAATTTTTAGGAAAGAGGGTTTTCTGAAATTTTGTAATTCTTTTTATTCTTTTAATTTGGGTTAGTCAAATTAGAAAATCAACTGTTTATCCCTCCAAAATAACCCCAAAATCAAATTATGACAGGTTATTGATATACACCTGAGGCAGCCTATGGCTACCCAAAGGTACCAGTGGGTACCCATGGTTTGATTTTTTGATAAAATATCAAACCACTGGCACCTATTGATAATTATAGGCCGCCTCATACGTATATCCATCACAGCCATTGGGATTGGAACCTATCAATTGATATTGAATAAATGCATTTGAAGGTACATAAGTGAAATTTGAGAGGGTGGAGAGAAAAGTTTTGAGATTTCCTTTTGTTTCTTATTAAAATAACATTAAGGATGTACTTAGGTGAGGTTTTGGACTTTGTGTCAAATGTTCGGACTCCTTGGTGTTTTTCTATATAATACAATGTAAAATATTTTGCCCCATAACACCCATTTATTTTTTCATATAAGACTTAGTAGCTCATGAAAGGTCACTTACCAAAATTTTAGAAGATTCTTAATTTTCTTTCTTTTGTTTTGAGACCTAATAATACCAATGCAAATATAAGGTAAAAGTCCGAGTCAGCCTTTTCCCGCCATTTTTTAAATCTCAAATATCTCGAAAAGGAGGTCCATGACCTATCAATATTTTTAGCTTATTTTTATCCTTAATTGATGCTCTATCAACTTATAGTATCAATTTTAACTTCTTAATTTATTAATTTTCACCTAACCTCACCTAAGTACATCCTTAAGTCTAGGTAAACTTTTAAAATTCATTATAAAATTGAAAGTGGAATATATGTATACATTAAATAGTTCAATTCTGTAACTACATGTAAAATGAAACAGGTCTGTCCATGTAATAATGACATACTGTATCTTTAACCAGGGTAGTAACTTCAAAGCAAATTTTGGCGCTATGGTTAGTTTTGTACTACTCTTAATTTAGGAATTGTTGCATGCATTTATTATTACATGTTTTGCCATGGACAACATGCAAAATTGTGAGATAAAAAAAGTGATTTCATGAAATGCTGCGTACAAAAAAATATCATTATTGAAGTGATATACCTATAAAACTTGCACAATTGCAATTATCGCAGTAATAAAAACATCCCAATTTTTTTTAACAATATATGATTAAGTTCATGTTATTCATTTTTTACATTTAATTATTATACAGATGGCTAGGAGTAAGACTGGAATTCCTTGGTAATCTAACAGTATTCTCTGCAGCCATGTTTGCTGTTATATCTGTTGTACGGGGAGACGGCATCGATGGAGCTATTGTTGGTCTATCCATCTCATATGCCTTACAGGTTAATATGTTGTAGAATAATAGGATGTGTGTAAAAAATAAAAAGAGATGTGGTAAGAGTGCCAAGGAATCAACTATTCACCAGAATTCAAAGGAATCACCATGTGGCATTCAACAATGAGCAAAATCTGCACTTCACCAAATGAAAAAAACCTGGACAGTATTAGTTAGCTATAAAAGGTTCTAACCCGGACTTCAATAAATGTGAAACCATTAAAAGGACAAAACCAAAAATGATCTACAGCAAACAACAAGTTTAATTTATATAAGTTCAGAATAACAAAAAAATTGTTGCAAGTGGTTCATATAAATACCAGAAAACTTTTTTAAAAATATGAAAAAATCCTTGTTATTTGTCTATTACAGTTTGATAAAACCTATCTCAAGTTATTTTTTTATGAATGACAAAATTGAAAATGGAAATGGAGTCATACTGGTTGACATTAGGTCAATCGGTGTAAATGAAGTCATTGAACAATCAGTTCTTACTGAGATGTAATAACATAAGCATTGTGACATAGGTAATGTACAGAAAAGTACAAATAATTTGTTAGTCCTCTATGATTTCAGTCTGATGTGAATAAGCCTATTGTAATTGTCCTTACTTGAACTACTGTTCTTTGACACTGTATTATTGGTATTTGTTCTTTGAAAAAATAGCACAATTAAATCAGAAATCATAGAAACAAAACTTAAAACAATACATCATTTTCTGTAAGAGTATTATATTATCAGTGTAATAATTTTTTGATTGTTTTAACAGATTACAGAAAACTTGAATTGGTTGGTGAGGATGACTAGTGACCTGGAAACTAACATTGTTTCTGTTGAA
This sequence comes from Mytilus edulis, assembly GCF_963676685.1. Taxonomy (NCBI): domain Eukaryota; kingdom Metazoa; phylum Mollusca; class Bivalvia; order Mytilida; family Mytilidae; genus Mytilus; species Mytilus edulis. Next base: position 38,359,366 of record NC_092350.1, read on the forward strand.
AGGGTTAAAGAATATACAGAAATCCCTTCGGAGGTATTATATCAAATTATATGTATTTTAGTATTAGCTATATAAGGATGACAAAATATGAAATAATTCAAAAGAGAAAACCAGCAGCCTGATTCATACTTCAATACTGTGAATTCATTTATTTTTATGGTTTGGGGAAATTTTTTGTCTGCATACATTCCTTTAATTAATTTGTAATTTGATGAATATGTAAATTCAAGGTTCGCCAGTACACATGAAATCCTTGAAAATGGTATCCAATGAATATTAATGAATCCACAGTACACAATATTTGGAAGCAGTTATAACAACACATAAGGGATTGCTGCTGTAATTTTATGTGATGAACATGATTTGGTGTCTACACAATAAACCAAACCACTTTGTCAAACACCAACCCTCTACCACCACTGGATTACTGAATCCTTGCTTGGAACAGGAAAATGAAGAAACTGGTACAGTGACACAATATAAACACAACACAAGACATAAACTGTAAAAGACTGTTTCGAAAAGGCTTGACTCATCAACTGGGATCTAAGCACAAAAACAATGACAAAGACAAAAAGCATGAAAACATAAAGACTAAAACATGAAAACAATTTGCAAATACAAAAAAAACAAAAAGTATAAATCTAAGTGTACTCACAGTTATTGATAGCTAGTTCTAACCTTTATAATTAGCTAATAGATAAATCATCTCTCAAGAATGAAATATGAAACAGTACACAACAATGTGATTAGGTGTAACATGACGCCATGAAATAAGCAGTCTCTCTGATAAAAACATGACCTTGTGCAATGCCAAAATATAAGTGTTGACAGGCTATTGGACATACATATAGGAATATGTGTTATTTTATTGTTTTAATTTATTAAATATAGAATATAGTGTTCAAAGTAATTACTACACAATTAATGTGAAATTGATAACCTGTCAGAATAAGTTTATTCAAAGGACCACAAATCTAACATGGATTGTAACTTAAACTATGAGCTCAGACTATGAACAGCATCACTATACTAATTACGATTTGATATCCGATTTATAAGGCATTTTTTTTTGTACATGTACTGTACATTTTTTCTTTTTTTTATCTAATATATATAATTGTACAATTTATATTTGACTCTAGGCCAACCTTGTGACTAACTACAGACCATCCCCTGACTGGCCACAGAATGGTGTAGTAGAATTTAAGAGGTATTCTACCAGATATAGGGACGGTTTAGATCTTGTACTAAAAGGAATCAATACACAGATTAATGCTGGGGAAAAGGTTAGAGATTTACAATTAAAAAAAGATGTTGAACATCAACTATCAAACTAATTCAGGTCTTTTATTTGTGAATTACATAATTTTATTTCAATATGTGATGTGTTATTTGTGATCCATACTTATCCATTTAGGCCTGTTATTTGTGATCTTTCCTGATGGATTTCAGTTGGGATTATTATGGTAGTACACTGATCCAGTTGAGTGTATAAAATGTCCATGCTTAAGAACAATACATAATTTATTTTAACACAGTGGGTAATTTCTAATGATAAAAAAATACTTTTATTTATATAAATAAACATTAAATCTTATAGAAAATAAATAAATTTACTCAATGACATTCACACCATGCATAACAGAATAGTGATGTTATTATATTCACCTATATATAATTTTTATAATTTATTTGAAGACGGGTTGTTTTACTCAAATATCTTTTTACTTTTAGGTTGGAATAGTTGGTAGAACAGGGGCAGGTAAATCTTCCCTGACATTGGCTTTGTTCCGCTTGATTGAACCAGCCTCTGGAAGAATTATTGTTGATGAAGAAAACCTCTATATCATGGGTTTACATGACTGCAGATCTAAATTAACAATTCTACCTCAGGTAAAAATAAATATATAGTGTAGCAACTGTAATAAAATGCTAAGAGCACTGTATGTAGCATAGTATTTCTGTTTGCAGAGTTTGGAATAAAACAATTTTAAGGACCATGAATGAAAATAAGAAATTACTTTTGTCCTTAAAAAAATAATCCCAACATAGGGCCAAAATTTTTCCTTTTGTTTTGTAGATAAAGGGATATTTTTGTTGAAGGTGTCTGGAAATTTTCTTTAGTAATATCTTGAATTTCTCTAGAGTTATTTCTCTAACAGTTGAAGACCTTGAATGATTTGCTCTTCTTTTTAAATTATTGGACTATTTTCTGGTGTGTTGAAGAAGATTGTCATTAGAGCATCTATCATTTATACATTTTTTTTTATGAAAGTGATAGAATTGTAAAAACTTACAATAAAACTTTATATGTTATTTTAGGGAAATTCAGGATTTAAGTAAAATGTCCTATAAAAGCTTTTAATTTGACACCCAACAGATTCTTTCTTAAGTATCTTTTTCGTGAATTTACTTGTATGATGAATGTTAAGAATTTTTACAAAACTTTTATCATTTCAGGATCCTGTGCTGTTTTCTGGCAGCTTGAGAATGAATTTAGATCCAATGAATGAATACAAAGAGACAGACTTATGGAAAGCTTTAGAACATGCACATCTTAAAGACTTTGTACAAAATCTACCTCAGAAACTTGAATACGATTGTGGGGAGGGAGGACTTAATCTCAGGTGATTATCTTCTACAAGGGTGGTTCTATAGATCATCTTATAATTTGTGTTGGAGGGTGTCATAAAGGTCGAACCAAAGTATTGATTTTATGTTGTAATGGTTAAAAAGTTAGATGGATCATTACTTTTTCAGCACATTGTAGGAAAGATTTTTTTTATTTTTTTCAGTAGAAATTTACAGTCTAGAAATGTTTACTGAAATGTTAACTGATTGAAAATTTAATATTTTTAATGTATTAGGGATAGAAAAGGAGCTCCATAACCTATCAATATTTTTAGATTTTTTTTGTTTTTTAACTTATGATATTCTGACTTATAGAATTTATTTTGAAATTTAGATTTGTTAAATTTCACCTAAGTACATCCATAAGCTATTGTTATCATTTGTTCATATTTTAGTAACCAAGTTTACATTTTTCAGTGTTGGCCAGAGACAGTTAATTTGTTTAGCTAGAAGTCTATTAAGGAAGACTAAGATACTGGTTCTTGATGAGGCCACTGCAGCAGTTGACATGGAAACGGATGACCTGATCCAGCAGACAATTAAACAAGAGTTTGCTGATTGTACTGTTATAACCATAGCTCACCGTTTGAATACAGTCATGGATTATGACAGGTATATTTTTGTCAGATATTTATTTTAATTCCCTTGCAACACAGTATTTTAAAGTCCTTTTTGTCTTGAGGTTAAAACTAATTTTATTATTCTTGCTTCAAACATTTTTGACTTCTTTTGACAAATATTTTATCCAGGAAATATTTCTTTTATACATTTTAAAAATGTTTAAGCATTAAATTTGTTTCATCTGAAGATTAATGTATGTGTACATATGTAGCTTAAAAAACAAGCCAAAATAGGTTAGACTTGCAAAGTTAATCATCTCTTGACAATTGTCCCTCTGAATTAATGAATCTAAGTTACAACAATGCATTTCTATGAGCATTATTACTTTGATATCTGTATATTACTTCCCTGTATAGATATATTAACATTTAATACCAACACAAAGCTCCATTGCAATACTATTTGAACATTTTAGAAAATAAAATTTTACATTTCAGAATCATGGTCCTGGACAAGGGTGAAATAATGGAATTTGATTCTCCAAATGAATTGCTGAAGAACACAGATGGTCTGTTCTATCAGTTAGCTAAAGATGCAGGAATTGTGTAAGAACTTAGAAATTCTCTCAGAAAAAAGAGATTATGATAAAGCTGAATAGGATGGTATGGGTGATTTACAATTGTATAAATCACAATTTGTTTTCTGTTGTCTAGTGATTTATATTTTTGAAGTATCAGTGCTAATGACAAAAAGAAAGGGGTCATACAGGGATGTCTATATGGGTTGTTTGATATCTACTGTGTTATAAAAGTCTTATGCCATATCCTTGTTTATGCTATTTTCTTGTCAATTTACTAAAATCAAAATCTCAGCCACATACTTTTGGCCCATTTCAATAGATCTGTTAAAAAAAAATTGTATACCTATAGAATAGTTTTATTTACTTTATGAATATATCTGCTTTCTATATCTTGTTTGTTTCAACTTGCAGCATACTTTTTGAGATATTTTGTATGAAATAGAATATATCCTTCTATAAATGCAATGCAAAATATTATTTAGAACTGATTGATAAATTTACTATAAGAAAACAACTAATGCATAAAATAATTGTATTCTCAGATATGATTAAATAAGTGAATGTACCTAAGTTTAAAATAATACAACTGATTAAGCCTTTTTATATGGTAAATACTTGATTTTGAAAATTAAACAAACTTGATCAACCTTCTGCAATCTAAACAGAGTGCCATATTTTATTTTTGAATTTGTGATATCTGTATTCTTTTTTGGCAGACCATTTTGATAAGGTTAAACAAAAACAAAATCTAATTTGTTATTGTTCAAATCTTTCTTACCTCAAAAGTTTTTGCAGCAGTTAATTAGACATAATATTCTTGTAATTATCATATTTTCACCTTATATGTATAATGTTGTTATGAATATTCATATATTGACACATATCAGTTATAAATATTTTGACCACCATATTGTCTGCAGATATGTCTCTACATGTACTTTAGAGCTGACCATTTCTCAAACAGTATGTTATTTGATGTAATAAAATTTTCATAGTTGTTAACTATCACATAAATAATATTGTTTTACTTAATTTTTGATTAGGTCTTTCATAGAATATGTAATTGATTTTTGTCGAGCCTTCGACTTTAGTCGAAAAAGCGAGACTAAGCGATCCTACATTCCGTCGGCGTCGTCGGCGGCGTCCACAAATATTCACTCTGTGGTTAAAGTTTTTGAAATTTTAATAACTTTCTTAAACTATACTGAATTTCTACCAAATTTGGACAGAAGCTTGTTTATGATCATAAGAAAGTATCCAGAAGTAAATTTTGTAAAAATAAAATTCCGTTTTTTCCGTATTGTACTTATAAATGGACTTTGTTTTTCTGCGAGGAAACATAACATTCACTCTGTGGTTAAAGTTTTAAAAATTTTAATAACTTTCATAAACTATCCTTGATTTGTACCAAACTTGGACAGAAGCTTGTTTATGATCATAAGATAGTATCAAGAAGAATATTTTGTAAAAATAAATTTCCACTTTTCCGTATTTTACTTATAAATGGATTTAGTTTTTCTTCGAGGAAACATTACATTCACTCTGTGGTTAAAGTTTTTAAAATTTTAATAACTTTCATAAACTATCCTTGATTTGTACCAAACTTGGACAGAAGCTTGTTTATAATCATAAGATAGTATCAAGAAGAAAATTTTGTAAAAATAAATTTCCACTTTTCCGTATTTTACTTATAAATGGACTTAGTTTTTTTGCCAGAAACAAAACATTCACTCTGTGGTTTAAGTTTTTAAAATTTTTATAATGTTCTTAAACTATCCTGGATTTCTACCAAACTTAGACAGAAGCTTGTTTCTGATCAGAAGATATTATTCAGAAGTAAATTTTGTAAAAAAAAAAATCACTTTTTCCGTATTTTACTTATCAATGGACTTAGTTTTTCTTCCAGTTAACATTACATACAGTCTGCAGTTAAAGTTTATACAACATTTATTAGATTCATAAACTATCCTGGATTTTTTACCAAACTTGGAAGCTTCTTTCAATCAAAAGACAGTATCGTGAGGGAAATTTTTATTGATGTTTTTCCTCATTTTGTTGAGTCTGCGATTAACAGCAAAATTAGGCGAGACACTGGGTTCCGCGGAACCCTTACGAATTTTTTTCATTAAATACTAAAAATAAATATTTTCCTTTGTTAGCACTAGTTATCCTGCAGAATGCTTAGGAATGCAAGGACATTTGAAAAACTGTTTACAATCATGCATATTATTTGGAACAATTTCAGATTCTGTTAAATAAAATTTATTTGTTGTGTAAAGATTTGTTTTATCCTTATTGACAGCACATGTTAGTTTTCTTATTTCATATTTCATATTTATTTAGTTTTTAATCTCCATTTTTTTGGTTGGGTTCCTGTTGACCAATCTTTAGTTTTTTGTGTAGTGTTTTGTTAACTTGTTTGTCTTTTCATTGTCTTTTTTTTCTTTTTTGCTATCATGGTGTTGTCAGTTTTATCACCTCTTTTTTTAATAAAAAAAAATCATTCAAAAAAAATTTATGGCAAAATTGCTCATAGATAGTTAAAAATTAAAGTTATGCTCCAAACACCTAAGGTATCCTCTCATTTTGTCTGCCTCCACTTTAAGGATTAAAAACTCAACATAAATGTGAATATAGTTTCATGCTTTAGATACAGCTAAACGTTTTTCTTTGGTTAATAAGTCACATTAAAAGTAATCACTTTTTATACTGTAATCAGCCTTAAAGATTTGTTTATATTGAATTGTTATAAGTTCATATATAATAGTTTTTCTTTATATATACATATTGCAATGTTCCAGTTTATACCATTAGAAAGTGCCATAATATAGACATAATTTAATTTATTGAAGTAAGATCTTTTCTTTATAAATAAAGATGTTATTTAGATATAGATTTAGCTCAATTTATTATAAGTGAAATCTTCTTTTTTGAAGAAAAAAGTCTTTGTTTATATTTTTGTCTGAATTAACAAAACATATTAACATTTATATTTGACAAATGAAGACATATTCAAGCTAGACAACTCATTCCAATACTTCAGTTGAAACACCTGTTAGAATACTCCCCCTTTACCAAAAAAAAAAATAATCTTAATATTCATGAGCTTTGGTTCCATCATGTCATACATCATCTTATTTTAAATCATCTTAAATCGTGTTAAATGATACCTTTAAATTTACATATGGGTTTATTTTTCACCTGTGGTTTGTGATAAATAAACAATGTTGAAAATAGATGTACTGTACAAATTTAATGATTGAGAAACTATTCAAGATAATTTTTGTAGTAAAAGGGTATGGAATGCTAGCCAAAATCTGTCATTGAGATATTGGATACAGTTTAGGTGATGAAAGGATAAAACCTGAACATTTGCATAAAAGTAGATGATTGGATTTATCTTATACTTTTCAAAAGACATGTGCCATGCATTATTTGACTATGATTTGTGGAATAAAGGACCAGCCATGATATAGTATAAATAGAATTCATTATATTGGTCAAGGTCTCGTACACATAATCATTACAATGGTAGAGGGTTTCAAGGATAAACGTTTTCTATCTTTGCATACATTGAAATATGCATAATGATTTCCTGATAATTCCTTTAATATTTAATTAAATTACTGGATACTTATTAAGAATATTTTTTATTTTCAAATTTGATTCCATGATTGTAGTTTTCAACTACTGTAAATTCAGAAATTTTTGCGTTCATTTATTATTGCGATTTTGTTATTTTATACTAAAAATGTGATTTTAGTTTTTGTGATTGGGAGAAAAATCCAGTGTAACTCATATAAATGATTTCAAAATGCCAGTTTAAATTATTGCAATTATAACCCTGTTACATTTTTCGCAATAATAGAAACATTTCAATGATTTCCAATTGATAGTATCTGACTATTAATTCTTTTTTCACATAGATTGTTGATAGAAGTAGAATCTTTAATACCAGTAATTGATATTCATCTTGTATTGAATGTTTTGTTGTAACTACCTTTTTGTTTTCTCTTAATTTTTGAAGAGTTTTGTTATATTTATATATAAAGTTTGGTATACATAAATATATATGATATGTTTAAAATCAGCTTTGTTTTCATTACTAAATCCATGTCCAAATGTTACAGCGATATTATAAAGAGGAGACATAAAAAGGGTAACAGGAATTAACACAATTATTTGACATTATAACCAACCATTAACACCTGACTGCTCTAAAAAATATATCAATTCATATACAAAGAACCATGTCCACGTAAAAGACACCCATGTAGATTTCGAAAAAGAGCAGGCTAATGTTGCTACAAGGCAGCACTTGCACCCACAAAGTGGAAAGGGATTAATGTAAGTTGCAATAACTTGTTTCCCAATTCACTATAATTAAATATGTTTAAACTAACCATGAGCAACAGTGAACAACAGTTGGTCCAGATATTAGGTAGGCTTACTCTATCTTCATCATTCCAATTTTGTCTGGTAGGTGTGTAAAATGGACATTGGGATTACTTTAGGAATGGTTGAGCCGGTCATTTTCTATCCCAGATTTACCTAGTTCATTGAAAAAGTGAATTTTTATCATTCGAAGATACCCTTTTATCTCATCTGGCCTCCCAGGCTATGTGAGTTTTTTGCATAATCCATCCAACCATTTAACCACAAGTTTTTTTTTTTGCGCTGAGTACCCTTATGGCTTTCAGCAAAAAAATTAATTACCAAATATGATAAGAGTATGCTTAATTATCCTGTTATCATGGCGTTTTGTCTGTATTTAGTCCCAACTTAGCCCTTCAAGCACTATGAGACACATCTTTGCCATGGTGTATGTACATGTGATGTAAAGTCATTATAGACAAATAACAGCTCCCCTCAGAATAAGTTCTAGGGTGTTGGCTAGGTTGCTTGGCTGTCATATGGTGGAAGCGTACTCTATTACATGTGGTAAAATTAACCTTTTCTTTTCTTGTACATTCTTTAAGGTTTGGTTTTACAGATCGAAGTGTTGGATTACCATTTGCTGAAACATTTGTATATGTTTATTCAATGAGAGATTTTTCGATATTGAGACCCAAGCACTCGGCAGTATCTACTGCTTCGAATATGTGGTCATGTAAGCTGTATGGATATTGTACAAGTTCTATTCTTTTATAGTTAGTCTATCTTTGGCGTCACTAATTTCTATGTCATCAGAAAATAGGCAGACATATGATTGTGTATAACCGGGCAGTTCATTGATTAACGTCAGGAATAATAAAGGACATAGCACTGTGCCCTTTGGCACTCCTGACAGTACAAAATATTGTTGTGATCTACCCATCCAATTCTACATGTTGTTTCCTGTTTGAAATGAATGAACTTATCCGTGAGTTTATCCAGTTTTCATGAGTCTTGAATGAATAGCCTTGTCAAAACCTTTTCAATGTCTAGGAGTATGATATTTTCATTTTGAATGTTTTTGGCTATCTGGTCGATGTTAAGGGCAGTTTTGATCCCATTATGAAATTTTGATGAAATTTGAAAATAGGCTATTTTTTACCTGCTTTAATCAAATATGTTATAAAAATACACCTTCATATGCTACTTTTTGAGTAAAATGAGGTCGAAATTGCAGACATTTGCTCAAAATTCGGATTTATGGACCTATTTTTCCTTCTGACAGATTCATAACTTTTTTTTAAAAAGATAAACACAAGCTGTTTTTTTTTATTAAATTATTTATAATTTCTCTTTTATAAAAGTGTTAAACTTAGGATTTTTTTGGGTATAGAAATAACTAAAATTTATCAAATTTTCATGAATGTAGTCTGTCACTAGAAAAACGTAATTTTTTTCTGTATATTTATCAAATTTAAAAATATTGCATTATTGACTTTTTCATAATAATTGGTACAAACAATCTTCATACTTTATCAAACCGAATGTCATTTTAAAAAAGAGGGGCCCATGAACTCGTTGAAAAGTTAAATCAGTTTGAATGATAAAAATCAGTCGAAAATGCATCTTTACCCGATATGTCACAGTTTGACGTCGCGAAAATAACATTTTACGTTAGCAAAGTCATTACCTCTCTTGTAACTGTATCGTATGCCCTTAATGACAAGCTGTCTTTCACATGATCTGTTTTTAAATCATGTCCATCGTCACAGAGTATATTTTGTTGATCGAAATGCGTCATAATGCTGTTGAGAAATATATTTTCTAAAGGCTTACAATTTATTAAAGTAAGAGGATAACTACTATTAGCTGTCAGTGAGTATTTCATTCATTATATAGTGTAACCATGTAAGTATCACTTCAATCTTGCAGAACTTCTAAAGTGAAAACTTCAAAATTCTTGTGAGAACTGCTGATCGTTCTGCAGCTGTTTGTAGTTAAGTTTAAATATATATTTATTCATAGTGGATGGGAAACAAGTTATTGCAACTTTTACTAATCTCTTTCCACTTTAAGGATGCGAATGCAGCTTGTAGCAGCATTAGCCTGCTCTTTTTTTGCAATCTACAAGGGTGTCTTAGACGTGCAAGAGATATAGCTCTTTCTTAACACGGAGCAGTCCTTTATTGTACCCTTCCAACGGACTATCATTGTTTCTTAAGACCATACTCGCAAATGGTGCCAAGTGAGACCCGCAAATTCAGTCCCTGAAACTCCCCTCCCCCCTCCGAACAAGGATTGAATTAGAAAGAAACCCTTGTGTTAGTAGCCCGATACTAACTAGCTGTTTGTAGTATTTAAGTTGGTCTTTCATCTGGTACTGCTGCTTTGTTGGTGTCTAGATTGCGTTTAAGTTAGTTGTACCTGTGTTATTTTAACATTTAAACAGGGTCATTTGTATTTAATTAAGCCTTTAAACTGAATTATTATTTCAATATTTATTATTTATCGTTGTATCCGTGTGTCTGGCTACAAAATGCATGTCAATTATATTGTGCACTGGAACTTTGCCACTAATGCTAGATATTGTTGACTCCTTTTTAGCTCACCTTGCCCAAAGGGCCAAGTGAGCTTTTCTCATCACTTGGCGTACGTCGTCCGTCCACGGTCGTCCGTCGTCGTCTTCGTCGTCGTCCGTCGTTAACTTTTACAAAAATCTTCTCCTCTGAAACTACTGGGCCAAATTAAACCAAACTTGGCCACAATCATCATTGGGGTAACTAGTTTAAAAATTGTGTCCGGTGATCCGGTCAACCAACCAAGATGGCCGCCATGGCTAAAAATAGAACATAGGGGTGAAATGCAGTTTTTGGCTTATAACTCAAAAACCAAAGCATTGAGAGCAAATCTGACATGGGGGTTAAATTGTTTATCAGGTCAAGATCTACCCTGAATTGGTAGTTTTAAGGAAATTTTGCTGTTTTTGGTTATTATCTTGAATATTATTATAGATAGAGATAAACTGTAAACAGCAATAATGTTCAGCAAAGTAAGATTTACAAATAAGTCACATGACCGAAATGGTCAGTTGACCCCTTTAGGAGTTATTGCCCTTTATAGTCAATTTTTAACCATTTTTCGTAAATCTTAGTAATCTTTTACAAAAATCTTCTCCTCTGAAACTACTGGGCCAAATTGAATCAAACTTGGCCACAAGCATCATTGGGGTATCTTGTTTAAAAATTGTGTCCGGTGATCCGGTCAACTAACAAAGATGGCCGCCATGGCTAAAAATAGAACATTGGGGTAAAATGCAGTTTTTGGCTTATAACTAAAAAAACAAAGCATTAAGAGCAAATCTGGTATGGGTTAAATTGTTTATCAGGTCAAGATATATCTGCCCTGCAAATTTCAGATGAATCGAACATCCAGTTGTTGGGTTGCTGCCCCTGAATTGGTAATTTTAAGGAAATTTTGCTGTTTTTGATTATTATCTCAAATAATATTATAGAGATTAACAGTAAACAGCAATAATGTTCAGCAAAGTAAGATTTACAAATAAGTCAACACGACCGAAATGGTCAGTTGACCCCTTTAGGAGTTATTGCCCTTTATAGTCAATTTTTAACCATTTTTCGTAAATCTTAGTAATCTTTTACACAAATCTCCTCTGAAACTACTGGGCCAAATTAAACCAAACTTGGCCACAATCATCATTGGGGTATCTAGTTTAAAAATTGTGTCCAGTGACCCGGTCAACCAACCAAGATGGCCACCATGGCTAAAAATAGATAATAGGGGTAAAATGCAGTTTTTGGCTTATAACTAAAAAATTAAAGCATTTAGAGAAAATCTGACATGGGGTTAAATTGTTTATCAGGTCAAGATCTATCTGCCCTGAAAATTTCAGATGAATCGAACAACCAGTTGTTGGGTTGCTGCCTCTGAATTGGTAATTTTAAGGAAATTTTGCTGTTTTTGGTTATTATCTTGAATAATATTATAGATAGTTCATTATAGATAGAGATAATTGTAGCAACAAGAATGTTCAGTAAAGTAAGATCTACAAACACATCACCATCGTCAAAACACAATTTTGTTATGAATTTATCTGTGTCCATTGTTTAATATGCACATAGACCAAGGTGAGCGACACAGGCTCTTGAGAGCCTCTAGTTTAGTCACTGTTATGTCATTTATCGTGTTGAAGTTACAAGGGACTTTATCAGAAATGGTGCTGTCATCTTCTTCGGTCAAAACCGAGTTAACTGTTTATTCAAAATAATAGTTTTACTGTGGCTGTAGATTTTAAGGGAGCCATTTTTGGTTTTGAGTAGCGCATCTCCAACAACATACGGTTCTTAGCCCTTCAAGAATGACAAAGATCTTGTAAGTTTATGTCATATATGTATTCTTTGTGTGCTTTTCTTATTTCCATTCGTGTGTTGTTGAAGGTATTTGCATTTGTAACTGTTTCTTTCTTTTTTTTCTCTTAGTTTGCCCCTGATTTCTTGTACGCCTTTTGTTTCTTTTAATAAGACACTTGATATCGATATTGATCCAATAGTGGGCGAAAAAGTACATAAACAATTCTTAACCTAAAGAAAACTTCAAAGTCCATAAAAACTGACAAAAATCAAATGGAACAAGTAATAAAATAAGTAATATTCCTGATTTAGTAGAAAAATATTTTGATGAAATTGATGATGGAAGTGTTTAACGACCTTGACTGGATTTTAAGCCCCCGCACGGTCAGGAAATTGATGAAATTGGTGGGTTTAACCTCGTTGTATAGCTTGCCCAACCTCCCACTTATACGACAGCTGTTTATATTTCTGTTATAAAAGAAGAAAAATTAGTAGACAACCCACACTGACATTATAGGTCAGCTTTGTAGTTGTCATATTTATTTGTACTCTCTGATCAATAATCTTTACTATATTTTCTTTGAAATATTTCCAATATTTGATCAAGATTTATGTTTGCCACTATGTTCAAGAAGGTTTTTGTCGAGCCTGCAACCTTGTTGCAGAAATCTTGACATAGGGATAGTGATCCGGCGGCGTCGGCGGCGGTGTTAGCTCACTTCTTAAAAGCTTTATATTTTAGAAGGTGGAAGACCTGGATGCTTCATACTTTGTATATAGATGTCTCATGTTACGAAGTTTCCGTCAGTCACATGTCCAATGTCCTTGACCTCATTTTCATGGTTCAGTGACCACTTAAAAAAAAAGTTGAGATTTTTTGTAATGTTGAATTCTCTCTTATTATAAGTAATAGGATAACTATATTTGGTATGTGCGTACCTTGCAAGGTTCTCATGCCCGTCTGACAGTTTTTACTTGACCTCGACCTCATTTCATGGCTCAGTGAACAAGGTTAAGTTTTGGTGGTCAAGTCCATATCTCAGATACTATAAGCAATAGGGCTAGTATATTCGGTGTATGGAAGGACTGTAAGGTGTACATGTCCAACTGGCAGGTGTCATCTGACCTTGATCTCATTTTCATGGTTCAGTGGTTATAGTTAAGTTTTTGTGTTTTGGTCTGTTTTTCTCATACTTTATGCAATAGGTCTACTTTATTTGTTGTATGGAATGATTGTAAGGTGAACATGTCTAGTGGACAGATGTCATCTGACCTTGACCTCATTTTCATGGTTCAGTGGTCAAAGTTAAGTTTTTCAGTTTTGGTCTTTTTATCTGATACTATTCGCCATAGGTCAACTATATTAAGTGTATGGACATATTTTATGATCTACATAGTAGTCGCGCAGGTTTTATTTGACCTTGACCTCATTTTCACGGTTCATTGCTCAGTGTTAAGTTTTTGTGTTTTGGTCTATTTTTCTTAAACTATAAGTATTAGGTCAACTATATTTGTTTTATGGAAGCATTGTTAGCTGTACATGTCAGCCTGGCATGGTTCATCTGACCTTGACCTCATTTTCATGGTTCGTTGGTCTTTGTTTAGTTATCTTGGTTAATGTAACGTTTATGTGACAGTTGTAATAAAGCTTTATACTTAGGACTATCAACATAATATCAATGATTAGTAAAGAAGGCGAGACATTTCAGTGTGTGCACTCTTGTGTTAACTTTGGATTGAATTTAGCTCTATGGTATGGTGTCGTCCAATCAGGTTTCTGTTGCCAGTATGATATTGGGATCTGAATCTATGATGACGAGATCTTATACTTTTCCATGCCGTCCTAAGAGCTTTTAAATTACTGTTCAAAATTCCCAAGCCTATCGTACTGATAGGATCCCATTCGTCTCTGGTAATATATAAAAATTAAGGCTTGTTCTGTATTTACACTTGATCTAGTTGCGTTAGTTATGCTGGAAGAAAATAAGTTTAAATATATAGATGAAAACTTATACAATTTATATAACCAACAAAACACTTATTGTTTAAATGGAAACAGAAGAATGACGGTCTATGTAATGTATGTAACGAAGAAGAAGATTATAACCACTTTTATTATTTTTATTTCTTGTCGATTTTTAGAAAATGTTTGGAAGAGTATTCATGAGAAAATGATAAAATCAAATTTAAATATTAGAGTATCGCTAAAGCAATTAGTATTTGGATATAAAATTTTTGACAAAAAATATTTTGGTCTGAATTAATTTTAGGTTTTTCTATATACAAATCACATTATGTATCTAATCGGAAATTGACAAATGTAGATTTTTATAAATTTTTGTTCAAGAATACATTAAAAGATATAACGAAAACAGAACAATGAAATGTAATCCATTACTGAAGTCACTAAAATGATGTTTAGACGATTGAATAGAATAAAACATAATGCATTAAACTGTTGTACAATTGTATTTCAAATAATTCATACATATTATTAATATTTTGTTTTTATAATATATACATATATACCAGCAGCTGATTAATAACCTTGGTAATCAGTGGAATATACCAGGATACATCAAGAACAGCTGGGGTTCTTTGTGTAACAATGTAACAAGCATATTTGGTGAATATATTTAATGTCGTTAAAAAAAATGAATCGCCGATGTTTCCAAGTCGACCGATTTATGTTGCCGACATACCACTACATGTCTTGTACAACCATTGCTATTGACTGGAACGTTTTGTCCATATACCACATGGAAACTTTAGAGGCCTTGGACCAAAGTTTGTTTAAATGCCACTTATTAGTAGTAATTTTAGCATGTATCCAATATTGAGATTGTTTGATAGCCATTAGTGTTTTATATGACGAGGCCAATGACATAGCAATCTCAGGAGTGACATAGGACAAATTTCGATCATATTTACATGAGAAACTGTTGTAATCTAAATATTTGCAATTTTTGCAATGCTGGACTCTGTTTACATTTGGATTCATATTTGCCCCCACTACGGTCGGTATGCTACACTGTTAACCGAGGATACCAGTGTACTTGCCAGTTTTAAAGAGGAATACTATAAATCAGGAGATTAAGTAGCTATAACATAAACAGTACCCATTATTATGTATCAGATGCGCATTTCAACGATTATTCAGTTTGATGATGCCAATATATTTCAAAATCCAAAATCTAATAAAAATGTTTAAGAGCACAGGATCAAATAAAAATGAAACGCCGTTGAGTCAAGATGCCCTTTAGCGCACGAATGATGATCACTAAAACCAAAACTCTGTTCTATCTGGGTGTCACTGGTGAGTCTTAAGTAGACAAAACGCACGTATGGTGTATTGTAGATTATTGGCCTAGTACCTTTGATAACTATTAGCATGTCGAAATGTCCTATTGTAATGTTTATTTGTGTTGTCATTTTAATGTTTTAGCCTATTTAACATAGTCATAAAAGCGCGAGGTTTGGCTAGCCGTGAAACCAGGTTCAACCTACCATTTTTTCTTAAAATGTCCTGTACCAAGTCAGGAAAATGGCAGTTGATATCTTATAGTTTGTTTCTCTGTGTGTTGAATTATCGTTTTGTTTTTTTGTTGCATTTCAGTGTTTCTGTTGTTTCGTTGTTTTTCTCTTACAGTTATTGTGTTTACCTCAGGTTTAGTGTGTAAACAGTTATTGCAAACAACTTACTAATTTGTCCGGTATGTTTTTCCTCGTAAGTTACCTTTGCCGGCTATCTACTATATATTAGAAAAGAATTTCATACAAAATATCATTCACATGGAATTATAATCCGCCTCTATTATTAGTACGTGCGAAAAGCGCGCATTGTTCTCATTATTTTTAGAATATGCAATGATCGATTTAGAAAGGACACATGACTAATTTATCCATACAACAATTTAGTGTGCCTTTCCAAGTACAGGAGCCCGGTCAGCATTTGCCTTTGTTAATATGTTCCATTTTCGTTACCATTAATTCAATGTTACAAAGGCTTTTCTACCTCAAGAATAGATAACCTTAGCTGTATTTGGAAAAAACTTTTAGGAATTTTGGTCATCAATGCTCTTCAACTTCGTACATCATTAGGCCTTTTTAACTTTTTTGGATTCGAGCGTCACTGATGAGTCTTTTATAGAAGAAACGCGCGTCTTCCTTAATACAAAATTTAATCCCGGTATCTATGATGAGTTTAATTAATACCATGAGCGGAAAATGTATGAGGTCTGATTGTTAAATCCATTTTCTAATTGTCCAGCCTCACACTGATGGTATTTGATATATCATATATAAATGTTTAGTTATTGTTAGTTGAAATTAATAATATATACGTCATTCTTATTTTATTGTTCAACATCATTACAAACAAGTAACAGTAAAACCGGTCAGTATTTGCACTCGATTGTTCTGATTCTTACTCGACAATTCTGAATAAGCAGAATTTGATTTTGAAGTTACTTTACCCAGACTTAACAATACTCGACAAGTCTGAAAAAATCTTAATCCATTTCGACCTGCATTTAACTCAACTCGTTCTAAAACAATGCATGAACCATACTCGACAGAAGGTCCCTTTCATTTAACTTGAGTTTTTATAATTCTCTCTTTTTATTATCAGCTTGAAACAAAAATCAATCCTTAAACTGAAGGTTTGTATTGATTTTGTTGATTATGATTACGGAATTGTACACACACTATCATATTAAGATATAAAAAAGTTTATCAAATTGTACATCACGTTTCCACATACATTCAAGCATAGACTATGTCTACAATATTACAAGTACCATATCATAAAAACAACCTTTAGTCTTAGATATGAGATTTTTATCAGTAAAGGTTGATACTTTTTGAACTACCTATCAATTACTGCGAATACCTTTAAATCTGTACTTTTTGTTCGAAATGTATACATATTCTTCCACGACCATTTTTGTTTGTTTTATGTTGTTCTGATGAGTTGAGCCCTTTTCTTATGATTATTATAGTTGGTTTATATAATGTGCTGTAACGCTACTGTCGCAAGTTATGGGAAGGGTTAAGCGCTCACAGATATTTGGCATTAAACCCCTGCACGAAATAGGCCTATATATATCACTTTCAAACGACACAAATCTTTCCTCGGCATTTAGAGGCTTCAGAAAGCACTCGGGATATATGCAATTACTTTGATTCTGATGAAAAGCTTAATATATTTGAAAGTTTGAAAGATCAGACTATTAGGAACCTCTAGTTCGACTATGTGCCTATTGATATGATATCACCTAGAACTAATAGTCTAAATTGGTTTAAAGGAACTGGGCAGATGATGTTTGCGCTTTTTCTACCTGTAACACGATAGGACATTGGCGTTCAAAACATTATGGATATTAGTGCTTTAAATTTTGATACACCTGTAGTAAATTCACCAGACATATTACATTGATGAACAGGCATCTCAGATAACTATGCATGTCTTGGATGTTTGATGATTACTTTAAGGTATATATATCTATACATCAAAGTGCTATGAAAATACTTTAAAATTCGAATGTGCTATAGAATTACTTTTTAACTTTAAACCATAAAGAAAATATTTTAAGAGCGCAAATATCCTATATAAAAAGCGAAAATGTCCTTATCGAAAAACGCAAAGGTCCGATGAATTGAAGCGCATTAAACACGTCCCGCGCCGAAGGAAATTCAAAAGAATAACCGTATTCGAATCCTCGCCATTTTACAGCATCATTGTCACATGCGTATCTTTCATTATTTTCTGAAACACGTGAATTTATATATAATATTTACTGTGAACTCTCCGGAAATGTGAAAATCACTGAAAAGAAAATAATTTTCGTTCAAAATCCGTCAACATTAAAAAAGCCTTTTAAAGAGAGATTAAAAATTTGATCTTAAAAAACATTCAATCGGCAAAATGACTGTCTTACATTAATATAGTTGCTTTAAGATATTTTAAAGTTTTTGGGGTATTTCAAAACAACGTTTTAAATTTAGAACATGTGAACCGTGTATCTGATACATGTTTTAAACTATAAAATATTATAAACTTTGAACGCTCGTCATGGCTAAATATAATTTACTACGCCGTCATTCAGATAAAGTTTATTATAATCATAATAATCTTTATCGTTTACTATTGGATATGGTTACTACGAAACAATTAGTTTTTCCTCAGATCTAGGCATATTGTGACACTCATTGGAGATTTTGGCAAAGGTATTTATCATCTTCATAGAGATCTAGGACATGGAATCGAAGGGGTAATGCATTAATTGATTATATTGTAAAGGGGCGAAACACAGTTAAAGGAAATAAGGTCAGAGCATTGAGAATAAACCAAAAAATTCGGCACAATGTTATGATCCTTTTGCACTTTCCATTTTTTAAATCTTGTTCTAGCAGATAATACATCTCCAATTCAATACGATTTTCCAGTTTCTGATTTATGTCTGCGTTATCTTGTAAACAAGACCCTGCTTATTATAATTCTATTGCATGATGGGCCACTCTAATCAAAGTTGAGAAAATATCTTAAAACACCATGTTGTTAACTTAAGGAAAATATGTGTCTTTTATGTCTCAATGCTCTTCAACTTCGTACTTTATTTGGCTTTTTTCAACTTTTTTGGATTCGAGCGTCACTGATGAGTCTTTTGTAGACGAAACGCGCGTCTGGCGAATATATAAAATTTAGTCCTGGAATCGATGATGAGTTTATTTACAACCACTGGGTCGATGCCACTGCTGGTGGAAATTTATTTCCCCGAGGGTATCACAAGCCCAGTAGTCAGCACTTTTTGTGCTGACATGAATTATCATTGATATTGTTATATTTATAAATTAACTGTTTACAAAATATTGAATTTTTAGAAATACTAAGGCTTTTCTACCTCAGGCATAGATTACCTTAGCTGTATTTGGCAACACTTTTAGGAATTTTGGATCTCAATGCTCTTCAACTTCGTACTTTATTTGGGTTTTTTCAACTTTTTTGGATTCGAGCGTCACTGATGAGTCTTTTGTAGACGAAACGCGCGTCTGGCGTATATATAGAATTTAGTCCTGGAATCTATGATGGGTTTATTTATGATGAAGCACATTTTTCATTTATCGCACCAAAAACAGTCCGTCTCTCTATTTTGTACAAAAGAAAAGAGATGCGGTATGATTGCAAATGGACAACTCGTCACCATAGACAAAAATGACGTAGAAGATAACAACTATAGGCCAACAACGGCCTTCAACAATGAGCAAAACAGATATCACATAGTCAGCTATAAAACTGACAATTCAAACTTAGATTCATATTACTTTCACTATATTAAAAACTTTTTGATGTATATAAATATTGATTTTTACTTCATTTTTAGAGATGGATTATAAAGAACAAGACAACTATTTAAGAAATTTAGTCGTTATTGCTGATTATGGAAAAGAAGCATTAGTTTGTCTCCTTGAGAAAGAAATTTCAAGCAAAAATATGTCTTTAGAACACTTTGTTAATAGCAATCAGCATGCGATATACCATTTGTGTTTTAATAAAAAGAAGTGTTGTCAGTGTGTCCATGGATGGGGAGCATTTGTTCCAACTAGTAGAGTTCTGAGTGAAAGCCAGCTTGGAATTATATTGGACAGAAATAATCCGCGGTTACTATGTCATAATACGCAAAACGTTTCAGATTTCTGTTGTTGCAGAGCCCACTCTAATCTTACGACAGAAAGATTCGATGTTACGTTACTGCGTTGTTTTCTCACTAATTTTGGAACTCTTTGGAAAGTAACACCTGTTGAGCAAGCTGTCAACACAGTTTTACGTTATCGCAATGATTATGTACATGCAAGCGAAACTCGAATATCTGAAGCCCTATTTCAACATCATAAAGCGGATATTGAAAACGCCATTTTAGACATTTTTTCAAATTGTAAACCCACTGACGTTTTAAGTATGAAACAACGGATTTCAGAGTCATACAACAGATCTTTAGATCCATGTAGCAAGTATCTGAGATTAATATTGGAAGACTTTCGCCTACAAAGTAGAAAGGTAATATATATGTTCTATTTTGATAATTTTAGTCCGATCGTATAAAAATACACCATTAAAACTACGGAGTTATGTTGATGAAATGATTTAATGACTGTGTTTGTTTTGGATATAGATAGCTAATCAAGTTTTTACTGAATTTGATAATTATACACATTTTTATAATCTTAATAGAACAAACGATAGCCTATGCCTGAGTTTATTTAAAGATTTTTTTTGATACATTTAAAGAATAAGATATAAGATGAGTGATTTTTTTTCTTATGATTGACTTTTCTTGTATAAAACCTTGAACAAATCAATAATGTATATGCTTGTTATTATGAAAATACAAGATAGTGAAGAAAATTGTGATATTATCAAATATACATAGTCCCAACAATACATGTCTTTAAAAAACAATAACCAATAGGTCAACTATATTTGGGAAATGGAATGATTGTAACGTATACATGTCTTACTGGCAGGTTTCGTCTAATTTTGACCTAATTTTCATGTTGCATTGGCCAATGTTATGGTCTTTTGTTAGGTTCAATGTAAAACCAACAATATTTAGTGTATAAAAAGATTGCAGCATGTATGAGTGGGCCTCACATGGTTCGTCTGATAATGACCTCATTTTTATGGTTCATTTGTCAATGTTTAGATTTCGCCGTTTTGTCTGTTTATCAAATACTACATGGAGAAAAAACTTTAACTTGACTACAAGTCTAAGACAGGTCTATAAACCGGTTTAGACAGCGTTCATCGGTAGATTTCGATCACGCATTGAAGAACAAAACTTCAATGGACTATTAACAAATGACATACTGATAAGACTAACACATGACAATTTTGCTGTAAAACACAGAAAAAAATGAACAATTGCAGATTTATAGAAATTTTCTTTTGCAGGAAATTCAGGAAATACAGAAAATAAAAGATCATATAGAACATGTAGAACAGTTCGGTGAGTTATCATTTTCCCCAAAATTTATTACTGAAATCGTACGCAGTGAGCGGACATAGTACAGAACAGCAATTCAAGAAATATTTGATATCTAGTATTCTTTTATTAAATGATATATCATATTATCAAAATATCACTGTAATGGTTAAAACCTAACATTTGTTATTTATAAACAACTATATTCATTAGATTCAATGACAGTTTATACACAGTACACGAGGAAACAGCAATTATTGCGACCTCTAATTCTATCTGGAAGATAAATTTAATTTTTACGCTATCCAAAACAATCCTTTTAGTACACATTTTTTTTTGGCTCTCTTCCCTGAAAAGGATAGCTAGGCGTTAAAGAAAGTAAAAAATGCGTATTGTGCTACCTGTAAATGATTTTAGATATGAACTAATTTAGTAATACTTTAAAAATACTCTTTATAGTCTGCATAGTCTAAATGAAATCATGTCGTTTATGTATTATTATCATTTTTATTTCCAGATTCACGACAACACAACAATATAGGTAAGTATGTAATTATAACATCAGCAACTACGTGCATCTATTTACACTTTACATTAATAATCTTTTATGACAATACCACTACTTTGCATAACATTACGGAGAAATGGACTGCGTAGACATGTACCTAAAATCAATAGCACTTCTCGATTTGAACTACGTCTTTCAAGTGTGACTCCATTTGGTGACAATGGTTTTAATTATGTTTGAATTATTCCCCTTTCTCCTCCCTAGAACAAGCACGTTATTATACTATTTACCTGGTTTGTAATAACATGAGCAACACGACGGTTGCCACATGTTGAGCAGGATCTGCTTACCTTTTCGGAGCACCTGAGACCACCCCAGTTTTTGATGGGGTTCGTGTTGCTTAGTCCTTAGTTTTCTATTTTGTGCCTTGTGAACTATTATTTGTCTGTTTCTCATTTTTTTTAGCCATGGCGTTGATTTTCGATCTATGAGTGTTAAGGCCCTATGATATCTTTCGCCCCTCTTTTACGTTGCTCTCGTAAGACAGATCGTTAACTTATAACTTACCTTCAGCCACTCATTTTCGTGTCTAATTTTCTGCGATAATGATAGTTAAAGAATTAAACTGTGTTGAAATTTTATACATATAGGTTGCACTTTGTAAATACAGCTGTTTCTCAAAACACGCCTCTTTTGGGGAGATCTTGAATATTCATAGAAAATAAGTTTTGTTTACATACTGGTTCCCAGTTATGCTCTCTATGTTCCATCTCACAGAGACATAACTTGGGAATGTTACCAGTAAATAAACATGTGCATATTGTTTACATTGAAATCTGTGGTAACCTTTCATTCGAGGTAGGGGTAGATAAGAAAATTAATGTTAGTTTGAAAAGTTCAGGGCATATAAACGTTGAAAATATGCCGCACAGCCCTATATTTTGACCTTTGAAAAAAATTGTGGTGCATATGAACTTTCAATTCTAGGATAAGATTTTTTTCAAAACTTCATAGTAAAAGTGGTACAGTTTTAGCCGTAAAATAAGTTCCTATGGGAAATTGCATTGTCAATATTTACAGAAATGCAACCTATATAGGGTGAAAAAGGGGAACATTCAGAATTTAACCAAAGGAGTAGGTCCGGTAAGGACCGATTTTGGCCTCAAATTTCAGGTTCATCTAACGAAAGATTTTGACCACTTTTAAACACTTAAGTGTCTATTTTATTTGAATTAATTAGTTTATGTGAAATATTTTAACAGATTTAGTCATTAAAAACGATCCGATTCAAGCTCAAATATGAAAAATCTACCTAATATGCCGAATAATGTTACTTTTCAGATGGTTTTTGGTAAAAATGAAAGTGGCCGCATTCGTGTTCATCCTCAACTTTTATATATGTTATGTATTATCATAAAATACAAGTTGCATTTCAATATTAAGGATGAACACGAATGCGGCCACTTTCGTTTTACACGAAAACCGTCAAAAATTTAACTAAAATGCTAGAATTATGAGGATTTCAGTAATTTAGGATGACTTAATGGTGCTAGTACCGGATATATGTGCATTGTATTGTCAAAAACAGCCCATATTTATGTAGCAGAAGTATTCTACTGTCCAATAAATAACTAAAGGTTTACATTTTAACAATTTTGTAAAACTGCTATATTTTGGGGCCAAAAAGGGGTCTTACTGAATCTACTCCTTTGCTTTATTTCACAGATTTTAAAGAAATTAACTTAAATATGAAGTTTTATGAATATTTAATGAAGATTGATAGAATCCTGGGCCTTAAATATGATGACTCAGCATAAATTCACAGTTTACAGTATGCATAGTTTACTTTAAGTCCTGGATATAAAATTAATTCATAATATTTGCATATTTGTAAGTTAAATTGTTAAGAAGTGCTTATATTTACTCTTCGCAGTCATTGAAACTCATAGATCCTCCTGAATATTAATTATGGGGTATTTGTGTTCTTTCGATAACCCAAAAGTAAGCCGCAACACCTAAATCTGCTTTTTTGCCACCACGGCATAATAAATACAAGCTAGAAAAACAAAAATATCTCAAGAAAGCTTACAATAGTGTGTTCTATCCTGAATATGTACTAAATATTCCAAATTTCTAGAAACAGCAGAATGATTTAGGAAATTTGAGGCCTCAGGGGCAAAACACATAGAAAATTGCCTACCCCCTGGGTCATAAAACAAATAATTTAACTTGTAAATGCTATGGTTTTATGATTTAAAAGTTCTTGATATAGAAAACAATAACTATGCTTGGAAGTTATGCAAAACTCAGATGTTAGCAGTCATCTCTACAACATTTTAAGTGAATTTATATCTCAGACTGGTATCTGCATACATACAACTATTGCAAATATGGCTTTGTTTGAACACTTCTAGTATATATATTAGCTAAATTGTGTCAGATATATGGTTACAGATGATACTGTTGTGACAAGAATTTTAAATTGATAATTTGAGGCAGAAAATGTGTTCTTTAATTGACAAATAGGCATACAGTAAGATGTGGACTGGAGACAGAAGCTGGATTGGATACTTAATATAATCTTGAATGTTGTAATGAAGACTGCTAAACATTACATTTATAGTATTCTGATATGCTTTAAATATGTTATCAAAACAGTTTTAAACAGGTTCTAGGCATTTTTTTTATCAGAAAATATGCAAATAGGGTAAGCTGGCAATAATTAAAGTCTTGTTTTCAAATTCTTTAAAAACTTGAAACAGGGGAGGGGGTATAAAATGTATAGTAAAGAAAGACTTAGAGTATACGCAGTGATTTCTTAAAGACTATCATTCTGATACATGAGTATTAATGTTAGAAAAACTGATTTTAGAGAGTTTTCTAATTGAATAAATGTCTGTATAGGTTGCACTTTGTAAATACAGCTGTTTCTCAAAGCACGCCTCTTTTGGGGAGATCTTGAATATTCATAGAAAATTAGTTTTGTTTACATACTGGTTCCCAGTTATGCTCTCTGTGTTTCATCTCACAGAGACATAACTTGGGAATGTTACCAGTAAATAAACATGTGCATATTGTTTACATTGAAATCTGTGGTAACCTTTCATTCGAGGTTGGGGTAGTTAAGAAAATTAGTGTAAGTTTAAACTTTGAGGGGTTCAGGGCATATAAACGTTGAAAATATGCCGAACAGCCCTATATTTTGACCTTTGAAAAAAATTGTGGTGCATATGAACTTTCAATTCTAGGATAAGATTATCTTCAAAACTTCATAGTAAAAGTGGTACAGTTTTAGCCGTAAAATGAGTTCCTATGGGAAATTGCATTGTCAATATTTAGCGTGTGTGCTGTTGTTTGTTTGTCTTTTTCATTTTTAGCCATGGCGTTGTCAGTTTGTTTTAGATTTATGAGTTTGACTGTCCCTTTGGTATCTTTCGTCCCTCTTCTATAACTATTATTAATAAACTACTCCTACAACAGTGTGACGAGGAAGATCGATTGAAATCAGTTATATATTAGTTCATATAAAGTTAATTCATTCACCATCAGAAATGTAATACCGAAACAATGTGACTATGTCTCAACTGTAAAACTTCATGTTTTTGCGGTCCTTGATCTTTAAATATTATGATAGTCGTATGATCTATATCTATCAAGTGCGGTATGTACAATTCTTTAACTTTTGGCGTGAATTTGAATGGAGGTGAATTTAAAATTGAGAATGGAAATGGGGAAGGTGTCAAAAAGACAACAACGTTACCAAGAGTACAGCATATTCCAAGGCCATCAATTTGTATTTTGTATGCCCCGCCAACATTAGTAGAGGCGTAAGTAAGTTCTGTAATATGTATCATAATAAGGTGAATTGCTCTTGATTTGTTATGATGCTTTATATTTAACATAAACATGTTATTTACAATTCTTTATGACAGCATGGACCGAAGCCTTCATAAAGAAACACAGAGATGATCCTACATACATTGAAACTGCTGCAGTAAGAGAATCTGTACAAATTCTAAACAATAACAACATTTTGATCCTAGTATCAAAGGCCGGTGGTGGAAAATCCAAACTTTGTCTTGAATTAGCTCGTATTTACAAGGAAAAACATTACAAACCAATGATTTTTACAAACACAAAGAAAATTAAAACAGACCTGATTTCAAGTAATTGTTTTGTAATACTGGAAGATATTTTTGGTGGAACAAATTTAGAATTCGACGACGATGTACATAAAAGAACTCTAGATTTTTTAATTGAATGTCCAGAAAATGGAACAAAGTTTGTTATAACCATGCGAACAAATGGGGAAGCTTATACACATATTTTTTCTCAACACAAAATCTTTAAAAATAACATAGTCAATTTAGATCAATTCTTATTGTCAAAATCAGAGCGGAGAAAAATTTTCTTAAGACATTTGAATGTAAACAACATATCTATTTGCAAATGTGACCGCACATCTGAACGTGAATGCTGCAATAAGGTGATAGGATTTGACGGTAATATCCAGGTGGGAAGAACACTATTTGAAGAAATTGTAACACGCGTCCCAGATACGCATGTAGGATTTCCTCAAGCGTGTCATGTATTTTGCAGTAACATACAGATGGCAAGGCTAGGATTGAAATTTTTTGAAAACACCACGAAATCCCAAATTGATGAGTTTAAAAGCATGAAACTGAAAGCATTGACTGATAATGCCGTAATGTATCAGTACTGCATACTGGTGTACACAGCAGTCAAAGGATATTTTGATTTGAAAAATCTTGATAATATTCTTATCTCCAACATTTTGTCGGCTTTAGAATCAAATAAACAGATTATAACTTTTGATATTAGTCAAATATTGACTGAACTTGAAGGCCGATTTCTTCTTCAGGAATTCCTCCAAAAAGACTTTGTGGATAGCCCGGATATTCCGGCATACGTTTTCCAGCATACAACAATACTTGAAGCCGTTCTTATATCTTACGGTGATAATTTTTTGAAAAATATGTCTTTCAGTGAACAAGAATGCATGATCGATAAGAGTCCTGCACAGTTGAAAGTCATTCTAGAATATGTTAGACCTAAAGAATATCAACTTCTCCCAATTGAACATGAATTCACTATCTCCGTTGGTCTTGACTTATTAGTTCAGGGTCTTGTAGAATTTTTAAAATCAGATCGGAATGCAATAGAGATTGGAAAATACCTTCGCAAGGTTGGTCTTAAATCTAGAAATGATAAACTTATTATAAAGTTCTTCAAACGAGCTAATTTAAATAGTTTTAGAAGATTTACAATTGAGCGATTGATAGACGGGTTAACTAAGCAAGGGAAATGTTTACTTTTTTCAACCTATCATAGAGAAATACTCGAGCAGAATTTAAATGATACAAGTTTTGAAGTATTTTTCGAGAACTTTTGTCCTGTTGGATGTCAGAAAATTACAGACACTTTAATAAGTTTAAGACACGAAGTTTTGTTGAAAAAGCTTAGTACATGTATGGTTTCTATCAACGGTGTAGTAGATCATAAGATTGGATATCGTATTGGAAAATACTTGAGAAAGACAGCTATACTGAATAGGAATGATGCATTTGTGAAGTTGTATTTTATGGATCTTGACCAGACCATTTCATTCTCTGAAACCGCACCAACACGTTTCCTTGATCGAATCATTAATGAAAAATCCAAAGAAAATCTTCAATATTTACCAATTAAACGTAAACATACTTTTATGAGTCAAATAAACAGTCTTTTAGACGGATTAACCGATTCTTGTAAATGTTCTCTTTTTATGGAATATCACCCAACAATCTGCGAAAAATATGGATTGTTCGGAAGTATAGAATTTAGTTTGGCTGTTGTTAAAATCAAACTAAAGTCAAAAAGTATGGACAAGGACATAATATCAGATATTCTTTTCTCAAGAATTAATACATGCGATTATTATTACATACAGCAAGTGACCGGAAACTGTCTAAGAGATGAAATTAAGACTTCTAATAGGGAATATTCATTACAATATCATTGCGATACTAATTCAATTAAAGTTGGACAATTCTTACGACAAGTTAGACAGCATACAAGTAATAAGTTTGTTAATTTTTTTCTATCAAGTATCTGCTTTGTCGTTAATGAAAAATTCAAATCAATTTGTTGTGCAAAGCTTCCAATTAATCAGGAGTTCAGCTACAAATACTTGTCACCATTGACAATGAAATGTTTACTTGAGACCTTAGACAATAGTTTCAGTATTTCTAGTTCTGATGGACTACCATTATATTATAAGGCATTCTTTGGCAAATTTGTGTTTGTATATTCCAGTATACATACATTTTTAAAATACTGCAGACCCATATCATCCGATGAAAAGAACAAGACCACGTTTGTTGAGGTCGAAAGTGCATTATTAGCGATGAAGCTCATCACAGGTCTAAGAGAATTTAGTGAGTTTCATTCCGAAACTGAAGTTCGAAAATATTTCGGATTGAGTGGTAACGACGCGATCATTTTAGAGACAGATCATTTTATGTATTTTTTAGATAGTAACTATTTTGACCAAAGTGTCATACGAGATGTTGGAAGTTATGTATATAATCATGGGATTAAAAAAGGAAACGTTAATTTCATCGATTCCGTAATTCAATGTTTGGAATGTCACGTTGACAATGGAATAATCAACATTATAACCAACGAGGACGTCTTAATAACACTTCCAAAACCACCAAACTTTACATCCATACGTCTGGAACTATTCAACAGTGGCCTAACGAATGATGGAGAGCGCTTGGATGAGGTAAAACGTTTGGCTCCCCAGTTGTTTGAGCAAGTCCGACGAGCACAAGCCTTGTGTGATTCGAAAAAGAACTGAACTGATCCGGTGAATTAGTTTTATAATGTATAAAACTCAAGTTTAGAGAAAAATATCACAGGTTAGAACAAAGAGGTAGGGGATATCAAAGGGACAATCAAAACCTTTAAGACGAAGAGAAAAAGACATTACTTGATAACATTTATGTACGTTTCGGCGATAAAGTGTATCGTCTGGTAGTAGGTATTCCTATGGGCACCAACTGTGCCCCTTTAATAGCAGATTTATTTCTATATTGCTATGAATCTCAGTTTATGACCAAACTCAGTAAAGACCCATCATTGTTACATTTGGTTGATACATTCAAAAATACCTACCGTTATCTGGATGATATTTTTTCGTTGAATAATCCAGAGTTCTCTAAATATACTTCAGAAATTTACCCAAACGAACTTACTTTAACTAAATCTAACATAAACAGCAGCAGTTGTCCTTTTCTAGATTTAGACATTTCAATTTCAAACGGGAAACTTCACACTAAAATTTACGACAAAAGAGACGATTTTTCATTTCCTATTGTTAATTTTCCTTTTTTAGACGGCGATGTGCCTTTGGCTCCATCATACGGTGTTTATATATCGCAACTCGTTCGGTTTGCCCGTGTGTGTTCTGATGTCATAGATTTTAACGAACGTAATCAATGCATCACTGGTAAATTGTTGTGTCAGGGATTTCGATACCATAAATTACTTAAAACTTTTACTAAATTCTTTCATAGATACAAAGATTTGATTAGTAAATTTGGCTATACCTGTAGAAAGCTTATTAAAAATGGTATTTCACATCCTAAATGTTATGGTAATATTGTACTTAAAGCGAGGAAATCACTATGTGATCCTTGTAAACTCATCGAACCTTTAAACAAACTTATAAGTAAGGGTTATCGTACCAATATTGTAATAAGATCTCTGAATATAGTTCACATTGGCACTAATATTGATATTGTCATTAGCAAATTAAAACATAACTAAATTTCATTATCTTTTGAGGCGAGATGTATAGAGACACAGACACGTTAACTTTTATTTCTATAGAAGTCGCTCTTCACTATACTACTACCTGTCGATACATTTATTTTTGGCATTGCACAAGTCATGTCTTCTTTGACTATTAATGACGTTAAAATACTAAATCCCTGTGATGTGTTTTAGTCGATTTTAGTCTCTGATGCATGATTTTTTATTATTAATTGGTTTTGGCTTTTAACTAGCTGTCAGTAACTGCGAGTACTCTCAAATCGTATTTTCTTGTTAATTCGACCTGTTGATACTGTTTATAATGCTTTTTTGTTATTATTTATTTATATGGATCTTGTCTGTACACCAGCTTTGATTATTTGTAATATCTTCAATTTTTCACTTATTCTTACAACATTTGTATAAACTTCAAGATTATAAAAAAAACGGGTTTTTTCTAAAGTGAACATTGATTGGTTAAATATTTCTCAGTCATGTCCTGTGTTTGAATTTGTTTGTTAGCTTTTTGGTCATTAATGTTTGTCTCTAATATTTAATTAACTGTGCATTTGTATTCAGATATCACAGATCAAATTTATTCGTTCATTGTTTAATCATACGTTTTTTGATTGAGTTAAGTCTGCCAATTGATATTTTATAGTATGTTTTTCTTTGTTGTGATATTATGCTATTGTTTCAGAAAAAGGGAGAAGGTTTGGATCCATTAAAACGTTTAATCCCGCTGCAAATGTTTGCACCTGTCCTAAGTCAGGAATCTGATGTACAGTAGTTGTCGTTTGTTTATGTAATATATACGTGTTTCTCGTTTCTCGTTTTGTTTATATAGATTAGACCGTTGGTTTTCCCGTTTGAATGGTTTTACACTAGTAATTTTGGGGCCCGTTATAGCTTGTTGTTCGGTGTGAGCCAAGGCTCTGCGTTGAAGGCCGTACTTTAACCTTTAATGGTTTACTTTTTAAATTGTTATTTGTATGGAGAGTTGTCTCATTGGCACTCACACCACATCTTCCTATATCTAATTACTATGAAAAAAGAAGAAAAAATTACGAAAAGACAAACATCCGTCTACGAAATACATCATATAATCCTAGGCTTGAGCAAGACGAACCACTACAGACCGGTTTGATCTCAGGTGCTCCAGACGATAAAGTAGAGCATGCTCCACATATGGAACTCATCGTTCTTTTCAACAATGAGAAAAAACTCAATATCAATAGAAAAACGAAAACATGATAACAAAAAATAGAAAAAGAAAGTCGAATGATGTCCTTGAGCAATGTCAATTACCTTTTTAAAAACTCATACGGAATGTATTACCAGCCCTTCATATTTTTATGGAATACATTAAAAAATATCTACAAATATCACTCAATTCAATTTGACAGTTTATTTCAAATTATATAGAAAATATTAAAAAAAGGTTTTAACTCAAAATGAATATGGACGCCATTACGGCTTTTGATATTTATATGTTAAATACACCTTTCCAAAATTTGTCGTTGATAGATTTAGAAATTATCAGGAATTGAGATGTTCCAGAAATGTGGTTCGGGCTCAATAAAAATTTATGAGTATTTGTATTAAACAGACCAGGAGTAATACAACACTACATTTGAAGAACAAAAGTGTACCCCCTAACCACAAAAAGTTAATATACAATAAAAAGAAACCGTTTTGTTTATATTAACCGAAGTATAAGTTTTGTTTCAATGATATAAATTGTTTTAATGTGTAGCATTAAGTCACTATTTCAGAGGAAACT
The DNA here is from genome assembly GCF_963676685.1 of Mytilus edulis. Lineage (NCBI taxonomy): Eukaryota > Metazoa > Mollusca > Bivalvia > Mytilida > Mytilidae > Mytilus > Mytilus edulis. Next base: position 38,390,972 of record NC_092350.1, read on the forward strand.
GAGATTTGATTTTTTTTTCTTTTTTTTTAAATAGTCAAGTTTAGAAGTGGCGTTATTATACATAAAAGTAATCATACCTTTAACATTTATACACACAATAAATCGCTGGATTGACGCCCCACCCATCCACGAATAAAAGAACATAACAGATGCTGTTTGATTCCCACTTGGAATGGGATGCATCAAAATGACAAAAGGGTTATTTATTTAATTTGTAATAATATATATAAAATGCATTTCGTCTAGCACCAAAATATGAACAAGTATTTTAATCCTCATTTAGTGTAAAACAGCAGATCATGTGTTTTCCTAGTTTACAACCCTTAAATGGTTCCTGCTTTAATTTCTTAGGGTGCCATGATATTGTTAGTTTTTCTTCGACTGAACCTAATCGTCCCTCCACTATCTTTAGCATTCAGCTATTTTTATGCCCCACCTACGATAGTAGAGGGGCATTATGTTTTCTGGTCTGTGCGTCCGTTCGTTCGTTCGTTCGTTCGTTCGTCCGTCCGTCCGTTCGTTCGTTCGTTCGTCCGTCTGTCCCGCTTCAGGTTAAAGTTTTTGGTCGAGGTAGTTTTTGATGAAGTTGAAGTCCAATCGACTTCAAACTTGGTACACATGTTCCCTATGATATGATCTTTCTAATTTTAATGCCAAATTAGAGATTTTACCCCAATTTCACGGTCCACTGAACATAGAAAATGATAGTGCGAGTGGGGCATTCGTGTACTGAGGACACATTCTTGTTAATGCCACTATTCAGTCTTTAAAAACGAAAACAAGCCATAACAATAAGTAAAAAAAGGGCAAAAGATGCAAGAGGAACATTCAAACTCATAAATCGAAAATAAACTGACAAAGTCATGGCTGAAAAAGAAACAAAACAGACAGACAAAAAATAGTACATACAACACAACATAGAACACTAACGACTAAACAACACGAACCCCATCCAAAAGTGGGGTGATCTCAGGTGCTCCGGAAGGGTAAGTAGATCCTTCTACCCATGTGCAACCCGTCGTGTTGCTCATGTTAGTACAACCCCGGTAACAAGTATAATTCGGTAGGTCACGTTAGTGAAAAGGTGACAGGATTGTAGTTACGACATTAGGAACATATCTGTTATCTACGGATATTCCATAACGGTAACCCGACTCATGGTGGTGTCGGTAAAATTTACGAAGGGATGATTTCAACTTCACCATTTGGAAATTATAGTTTAATAGCTTCCTTGTGACCGGCAACCCTATAACAAAGAAATCATGATAGGAGATACAAGCCCGAGAATATCGTATCCCTTGAGAGATATAAACTTGGTGACCTTCTGCTGTTGTATGTTATATGGTCGGGTTGTTGTCTCTTTGACACATTCCCCATTTCCATTCTCAATTTCATCTCTATGCAGGCGCTGCTTGAATGTTACTTAAATCAACTCCCGTTTAGTTAACAGAGCACAAAACTTAAATAAACACAAAACCAACAAAACAAAAAACCAAAAGGAGGGAATCTTAATATCAGACACAAAGTGTGATACAATAGATGAACAAGAATTAATGGTGTACAAGCATGACCAATTATTAATCCAATTGGTACGTCAATACTACTGTCTGTTGAAGTATGAAATTTAATCGTACCCCGTGACACCCCTCATCATTTTTCTCTAGAGGCTATGGAATAGACCAACCCTTCTGTTTTCCCCAAAAATGTTTCAAATTTTAAGATTTTTGAACATTATAGCGCCACTCGAAACCTTGCCTGTTGTTTCTCTATAAGACCTATACATCCCTGAAAACCTCCATTCTTTTTTTTTATCTAGAAGCCATTGATTAGACCCCCCAACCCCCCTTGTTTTTATAAATTTTTCAATGTCGAGCCCTAGCTTCAGATTTATGAACATAGCGCGACTTTGCAAAAACGATGCGCCTGTTTCTTCTCTGCAAGACCTTTATAGCTTTAAACCGTGACAACCCTCATTGTTTTTTCTCTAGAAGTCATTGAATAGGTCAACCAACCCCACCCCGGCTTTTCCCAAAATTTTTCAAATTTCAAAATTGTCTATATATTTTATAATATAAAAAAAGAAGATGTGGTATGATTGCCAATGAGACAACTCTCCGCAATATACCAAAATGACACAGAAATATAAAACGATCGCAAAAATGTTCTTTGGATCGTATAATGCTATGATGTCGTCGTCGTTGTCGTCAGAAGACATATTTGGTTTTCGGACAATGCCATTGCCTCAAACATGCAGGACTTAGAGGCAAAATATTCTAGGATATTTTCTAACATGTGTACCTAGCGTCGACAAAAGCTTTGTGGTAGGGAATTATAAACGAATAAAAGTTTGGAGGAGTATGGTCTCCCTATTCAAACTTTGAACCTCATTTGTTGATGTTCCATAACTTTACCCACCAGGGTCTTTGGGTCCAGGCAACCTTAGGCATTGGCTATCATGTGAACCTTATGTGGATAAACGCTTTGCTTAAGGAAATTTTACGTAATCAAGTTTGAAGACGGTAGGCCGATCTCTACCTCTATCTCTATCGTTCCCAATTTTGGAACTCAGTTGTAAAAGTGCCGTAAATTTACACATCTGGGTCTTTGGATCTAGGCAATTGTAGGCCGTTTTATAACATATGTACCTCGCGTAGATACAAGCTTTGTCGTAGGGAATTTTAAAATATTGGACCTCAGTTGTAGACGTTCCCTAACTTAACCCACCTAGGTCTTTGAATGCAGACAACCCCAGGCCATTGTATATCATTTGCACTTATTGTAGACATAAGCTTTGTCTTCGGGGATTTTTTACGAATTAAAATTGGGAAAGGGTAGACTGATTTCTAGAACCCAAACTTTCGAATTTAGGTGTAGCAGTGTCGTAAATTTACCTACCAGGGTCTTTGTGTCTTGGTAACCATAGCTACGCTATTGCTTATAATTTATTTCTAGTATGGAGAAAAGCATTGCCAAAGTGATTTTTTTCCCAAATTGCAGCGGGATGGGTCAGGGTAAGGGGACAACACAAATTATACACATTATGACCATTCATGCAGTTTAACCATTCTTTTTTTTATTTTTTTGGGGTGTTTTTTTCCCACATCCCACATTATGATCATATCCCACTTCCTTCTTTTTTCCCTTCTTTTCCCCAGATCTCACATTTTTGTACACCTTATATCCCACATCCAAAAAGTGTCTCAACCCCCTCTGTTGTAAAGTATACAGTAATGGAATACGGAAATATTTGTTTACAAAATAATTGTTGTTCATAGTACAGCATATCACAAACTGTTTTAAGTTAATAACCCTATAACTATTACGTCTTTTTCGCACACGAGGTTGTTGATCTTATAAGTGTTGGATATCACGCCTTATTAACAGCTATTATTATTGCAGATACAATATGTTTTTCTGATTGCCATTCAAAACAGGTTTTCTGCTATCACGTGTAGCAAATTCTTGTCTTTTGTTTCCGATTGCATTTACAGATCGATGTATTTTTTAATCGTGTATAGCAGACTTTGATCCGAGTGTGTAACCTATTGTTACTACAGTACCGATAGCCGTAATGTTGTGTATATCTCTTACAGACAAATCGTGCGTATTATGGTGACCATTACCTTTTAAAATACAAATAAACAAGGTATATCCTTCAACGACATATGAACGCCACCATAACTTCTGACATTTAAATGTATAAAACACCTTTCTTTAATAAGTCGAAAATCAATATAAAAGTAATTAAAAAACTAAGATAACATCTCCCTCATGCAAAGACGAAATTTAGTGGATATGGCTAATTTTGTTCTATCCGTTTTGTTCAAGTAATCAAGTATTTATACATTTTAGATTTTTAAATCATATGGTTGGGGAGTTACCAAACTTATGAGTATTTTATAGTACTGCCAAGAAAACAATTACTAAATAATAGACGAAAATATTTGAGGTATTAGTTTTCGACTTCTTTTTAGTGATATACATCGTTTTATTGTTTAGCATTAAGGATGTACTTAGGTGAGGTTTTGGAAATCGTGTCAAATGTTCGGACTTCTTTGTGTTTTTTTTTACAATACAAGGTAAAATATTTTGCCCCATGACACCCAATTTTTTTTTTATAAAAGACTTAATAGCGCATGAAAGGTCATTTACCAAAATTTTAGAAGATTCTTGATTTTCTTTCTTTTGTTTTGAGACCCAAATAATACCAATGCAAATATAAGGTAAAAGTCCGAGTCAGCCTTTTCCCACCATATTTTAAAATCTTAAATATCTCAAAAAGGAGGTCCATGACCTATCATTTTTTTTAGCTTAATTTTATCCTTAACGATTGCTCTACCAGCTTATAATACCAATTTTAAATTCTTGATTTATTAATTTTCACCCAACCTCACCTAAGTACATCCTTAAGTCACAATTGTAGTGAAAACTGGGGTAGGATATTTGTTTTTCTTTTTTAAATAGTCAACTTTAGAAGTGGCTTTACTATACGTCTCATAGTCACAACTTAAACAAATATACCAGTCTTCAACTAAAAGAGCATCACAGATTGCAAATTAACAGCATACGTTCATTAAAATGAAAAAAATGTTTTTTTTTTATTTAATTTTTTATACTATATATAAATACATTTTAACCAGCATGTACCGAAATAGGAAACATTATCAAAATCCTAACGTGATGATAAATAGCAGATTCTGTGCTTTACTTTCATTACTTCTCTTGAAATGATTACTTCTTAAGTTAGTTAGAGTGCCATGTCATTGTTTGTTGTTCTTCGTCTTCTGATATTTTCTCCAGGATCTACTGCTTTAAAGTCTTTAAAGTTTACTATTTAGTCTTTTAACATTGAAACACTCCATAACAACTAGTAAATATTACAATGAACTCTTTACACATCGTAAACAGTGTATCACTTATGATTTAATGTCAATAACCCTTTAGCTGTAAAGTTGTTGTCGTACACAAGGTTGTTGCTTTTATAAGTGTTGTAAATCACATCTTGTTAACGGCTATTATTCTTGCAGATTCAAATAATCTGTGTTCCCGATTGCATTCAAAACATTTGTTTTATCGCGTATAGCAAACGTGTGTATTTTGTTATTGATTGCTTTTGCATGGATATGTATTCTGAATTCCTGTATAGCATATTTAGATCTGAGTGTTTTACCGATTGCATCTGCAGTATCGATAGTCGGTTGTAGGTTGTATATATGTCTTACACAAAATGCATTCGCTGACCCTTGATATGATAAAACAAAGGTGTTTGGTAAACGCCAAACATACAAAACACCCCAAAACAGAAAATGAAAAAGTAACTAAACAAAAAACAAGCAAAAAACAAACAAACAAACAAAAATGCAAAATGTGAATAGATGTGTTCATTTTGCCTTCATCAATATCCATGTGCACCCCATTTCAATTTCTCAGTAATCCAGAGACAATAAGTTATTTCAAATTAGCATGTTTCTCCATTAGTTTTATTGTATGATCTTTAAAAAAGTTTTACCATTAACAATACAGGTATAATTATCAAGAATTTTAAGCTGAAAAACTGAATTTTTCTAAGATTGTGACAACCTCTCATATATTGTAGAGTGGAATCCTCTCAATGTAACCAATGGGTTTAGTCAATTGTAACTTTAAAGGTTACAAATAAAAGCATTATCTAATTTGCTCTTGCTAAAATATTCTTTAAAATTGAGAATGGAAATGGGGAATGTGTCAAAGAGACAACAACCCGACTAAATAAAAAACACCTATTTAAAAACATTAAATATTCATTTTTTTTATAACGCTGTAAATAGACAATAATATGATTTTTATTCATCGATGGATTTGGCTACTCTTTTTAATACCCATCTGGGTATAATGATCCTCGTGCCTATTCATGTGATTATAAGTCTTTAATTGTCTTTTTAATGCATAGGTTTTCTTATAATATTTCAGAAAAGCTCATCGGGTGCACAATATTTTTAAAGGTTATTTTCATTTGATTGCAATGGATACATTTTTTTGCACATGAACGAAATCAGAGCTCATGTGTTAGCGTGTTGTCTCATATTCATTTAGGTAAGCACTCCATTTTGGTTTATTACATTGCCCGTTAGTTTTGTTTATCAGTAAGAGTAGGAGTATATTCCGTCTGCAATAATTTCACGATTTTGAAATTTCTTTTTAAACAAAATTCGTAGTTCACAGTTGAATTCCTGTTTGAATTGTTTTAAACCTGTCATTTACCTTGGGGCCCTTTATAGCTTGTAATTTTGGTTGTACTTAAAGATTTTAGTTATCATAATTTCAAATCTTTTAGATCCTGCAGTTTTGATAGATCGACGAAAACTTATCAATTACTTGAAGGTTGTCCATTATCTAACAATGTACAAAAATATTTGAATATTGTTTTAAAGGGGCACTAGCTTCGAGTTATATAAAAAATCTAATATATTATTTTTTGGCGCAATCATGAATGAAATGCAAAAAGTGAAGTAAAAATTCGATTTCAGCAGCCAGTATGGTTAAATTTTGTCAAAATTAGCTAAAAAACATTGATGTTGAGTTATTCACTTGCAAGTGAATAATTCGACCTCATTGCATCCGTTTTCATGTGAACGTGAATTTCTTCCCTTAGCATGAGATGGATAACACGTGAATTGTATATGTGATGTTATTTTAAAGAAAAGAATGTCAACATTGAAAGTGAAACAAAGGTAAATCATTTGATTGACTGGTTCGATCCACAAAATATCATTCTTATTAAGGTAAAAACGATGATAAACATTTATTTTTCATCTATAATATGAAATTAAATAGACCTAGAATAATTCAACAGCACGAGTTTGCTTAATCAATTTATATCTATATTTATGTTTATATCGCTTATATGGTCATCGGATGTCTTTAGCTGTCAACTCGATAATTAATTAGATGGCGCCTAGAATAAAATACATACGAAATAAAACTACGTATTTTCATCCCCGTGCCCCGTTACTTGTTTATTTTAGACCTTTAATAGTTTGGGAAAATGTTTTACATTGTTATAAATCAAATATCAGAATTTGATTAAAATCGGTGAACATGAATTTGACAGCTAGTGCCCCTTTAACGGTTCTAACATTGATGTTGATGTTTACATTAATCAAAACATTCCTAAACATGTGTTACTTTTCGGTGATTAACACTAACATGACTAAAAGGTTATACATCCTGTCAATACTTACATTTTAGTATTACACACGATGATTTCATAGATTGTTTATGACGTCTGTATACCAAATACATTGGATTTGTACTAATTGATAGTTTGTCTTGAATATATGATTTTCTATTAGTTGTTCTTTTAATTTGGGAATAGCTTTCAGTATCGATTTGACTTGTAAAGCCGTTCTCATCTAATTTTTATGGTTTAATAGAAACACGAACGATATGGGATTTCCATCAATTACACAAAATCGGGAAACGCACATCATAAAACACACAAAACCCTAAAACCAGCGCTTTTATTGTTGTTTTTAATCTCAAAATTATAGAACGTTCTACCAAGCATAAAAACATAGCCGTATTTGACACAACCTTTTTCAACTTTTGATCTTCAGTGCTGTACAACTTTGTACTTTTTTTGGCTTTCGATCTTTTATATCTGGGCGTCACTAGTGAGTCTTGTGTGAACGAGGCGCGTTTTTGGCGTATTGAATTTTAAACCTGATGCTTTTTGTTATTCATTAATCATGTGTTTCTTTGTCTAATACGTTCTCCTATTTATTTGTATTGTAATTCTGTAATATTATGTTGTCATTTCAATGTTATATTTAACATTGCCATTAAAGTGCGAGGTTTGGCATGCCACAAAACCAGGTTCAACCCACCATTTTTTCTTTTTTAAAAATGTCCTGTACCAAGTCAGGAATATGGCCATTGTTATATTATAGTTCGTTTCTGTGTGTGTTACAATTTAACGTTGCGTCGTTTGTTTTCTCTTATTTTTGAGTGTAAATTGACATTGCGATAAGACGTGTCACGGTACTTGTCTATCCCAAATTCTTGTATTTGGTTTTGATGTTATATTTGTTATTCTCGTGGGATTTTGTCTGATGCTTGGTCCGTTTCTGTGTGTGTTACATTGTAGTGTTGTGTCGTTGTTCTCCTCTTATATTTATGCGTGTCCGTCAGTTTTAGTTTGTTACCCCGATTTTGTTTTTTGTCCATGGATTTATGAGTTTGAACAGCGGTATACTACTGTTGCCTTTTTCTACAACACAGAGAAAAAACCTCTCAGGTCACTGCAAGTTAACGACCGTCTTAAGATGTTTGCATAAAGAAATGTGTTTAGACTTTGTAAGATTTTACACCACCAAATTGGACACAGTAAAAAAAAGAACATACTGGAAGTAGTTCAATATTTAAAACGAAATAGTTTCTATGCATAGGTGAATGTATACAACTATGTAGAATATGCTTTAATAATAAAGGTAGCACATGAAAGATAAAGGATTGATGGTTCTATAAAAACACATATTTACTTATGATTTTGAAAAAAAAGAAAAATGCATGATTGAGGGCATACATTGGATTTTATGTAAAAAATGGTGTACCTGGTTGATTTTCCTTTGTTGTGCTGTCACACCATCATGCCATGTAACGAGAGGGTTGGTCGACCGCAAACATATTCAACCCAACCAAATTATTAAGTCTGTTCTTCAGTGCTTGTCATTTGTTAATGTATATCATTATTGCTTTTAATTGCTTATAGAAGTGGGGCGAAAGAAACCAGCTGGACAGTCAAACTCATTGATAGAAAATAAACAGACAACGCCATGGCTACAAAAGAGAAAGACAAGCAGACATATAATAGTAAACACTTGTGTGTAAGAATGACCAGTAATGATAAAGGCCAACAGAAATACTGGATACATACACTACCTCTTATCCTTTTACTATTTTTGTAATGATGATGAAAAGTCAAACATTAATTAACTTCGTGGACGTTATTTGTATAATTATTACCTGACTTACCCTTATAATAAAAAGAGTTACCTACTGAGCGATTGGAGCTGTTTGATGTGTTAAAACTGTTGGTAAATAAAAATTCAGTTTGATAAAATTTCACTAACCCTTTTTAATCAAAAGATTAATTATGAACATTAAATTATATATGAGTGTTTATTAAGCAATTTGACAAAATTATTGCATATGAATTCATATAATGTCTTAGTTAAAGCAAATAACAAATTAAAACATAGTCATAAACATATAGATATACATATATATGTATATTAATTAATTTGTTGAGCAAAATCGTTGGATTCCCATCGATGGAAATGGATATTTAAGTTAGATGTGATCACTACGCTTTCCCGTCTGTGAAATGAAACATTGACATCCCATGTCCATGATGACGGTCCACTGAGCTCTAGCAAACGCATGAGCTGTATGTCACCAGATAAATATGCATATGTATGGGCCGTACGTCCAAAATTGTCTTTTGCATTCACATCTGCCTGCTTACTGATTAAACATCTTACTAAACGTAGCTTCATACGTTTCATGTCTTCGTCCACATTTTGATCACAAATTAAAATCAGGGGTGTTACGCCTGTTCTTAGTCTACAGTTCACATCTACCCCTCCTTCCACCAATATTCTAGCCAGTTTATATTGATGACATAATATCGCACGAAATAGTTTTCCTTCTAACTGTCTTTTTACAAATTCACTTACAAAAATAGTTTCCTCCTCCAGTGAGTTGACTCTCGCTGATCTTTTTTTCATTGTGAAAAACGTATATTAATGGACCAAGAAGATTCAAAATTCCTCAAACGCTTAATTGTAGCTTCAGAGTATAAAGCAATACTGTGGTACCTGAATGGTTTTCAGGGGTTTATAAACATAAACGCCTTCTCAGTTAAGGCAAATGACCACATCAATCCCAGTAGTAAATATTATCGACTTTTGTATTTTAATTTGATCATTAAGTATGTTGACATTTTACTTAAGGTTGTTAATAGTAAACTTTGATGGCATTTATCTCGTTTCCTGATAATAAGATCGTAGTTTCTAACTTACAAAATACGTTTTTCAAATGCTCTATATTAAAATATTCATTGCTTTAACAAATACAGCATTCATTGAGATATGAGCGCGTATGAATAGCTACAGTATATTGTTTGAATCGGTGCATGGAGAGAGAGATATCTCTTTCGTCGAATATAAACCCCTTGCAGGCACATTCGATATGTAAGAATAAATATTTCAATTGTTTTAACTTTTTGTTTAATATGTTTTGCAATTTTGAAGTAAAAAAGAAAGTGATGAGAAATTGTATTACGATTTAATATGAATACTAACGATAAAGGTGCGATGACACAAAAATGATGGCTGAGGAAACAAAGAAATGAATACATAGATATTTTTAAAATATGTATGGAAAATGCATGTATATATATATTTTTTTTTTTTGAATACTTAAAGTATTTGAACTCATCTCAATTTTACAAGTTTAATTATAGAGAAGCACACAAAAATAAATATCTAAAAAGTGGTTAATAGTTTGCCTACATGACCATGGGGCAATTATTTTTCATGCTAAATACATATGACCATGGAAGTATTATATTGACGTCAATATAATACTTCTATGTTAAGACGAATCATGCTATTTCCAAAGGATGTTTTTCACAGTTTGTTCTTAAGTTGTGTTGCAATATCACCGTACAAGGTAAGGCATTCACAAACATGTTTATAGTCACAAAATTTATGGGATGGCTCCTGATTTTAAATTAATACACAATTCTGAACATATCACGAACCTGTACTTCCAATGTTTGACACATTAATAAATTATATGTTGAATAATAGGACAAAGAAGTTCAGAGGTGTTACAGCTTATTTCTTAAAGGTGCATCTTTGTAGCACAATAATTTTTACTTTTGAAAAATATATTGAATAGATTTGTATCTATTTCGAAATACGTTTAGTGTGAACGAATGTATAGATTTAACTTTATGTACTGAAAATGTTACAATTGGTGCAAAAAATTATCAACATAATGTTTGAAATTAAGGGGAGGTAAAAACAATACCTAAAGCTTCTTGTCAAGAACAATCTTACACAATGAAAAGAAATTATACAAGTTTAACTAAAAATACTATTTCCTTGAACACAGAACAAGAATTTGTAATTATTTTAATTATATCCTATTCATAAAAAAAAATTAAACACACCAACTCCATTCTCTTTCCTTTGATGATTGTTTTTGTATTCTTGACTATAGATACAGAAAAATAAAAACAACAATAGTATACTGCTGTTTGAAAGTCATACATCGATTGAGAGAAAATAAAACAGAGGGAAACACATCAACTATAAGAGGAAATCAACGAAACAACAGAAACACTGAAGTGAACAAAAAATAAACGACTATGCATCACACACAGAAACGAACTATGAGATAACAAGTGCTATTATCCTGGCTTGGTACAGAATATTTAAGAAAAAAAGAGTTAGCCAAACCTCTGCGCTTTATGACAATGTTAAATATACTGCTGTAAAGTATAGCTCATCTTGCGATCCTGTTTCTTTAATTCTTATGTCGTATTATTTCTTACTTTCTAAGCAATCCTTTTCTCCACTTTCTTATAATGTATTCAATAGTATGACCTCAGTCACACACACTGCAATATATTCTTTAGTTTTTTATATCCTTTTTCTCTGTGTTTTATTTTTCGTAAAATAATTTGTGGTTGTTGCACACCTATTCTTTTCTTTTCTCTTTTTCTTTCGGTTAGTTTTCTAAATGGTGAAGTTCTGCAATGCATGCATACTGAGTTTGCCTTTCTTCTCATTTCCTAAGACGTCGGGATGAATTCAATAAGATAGATGTAAATTCAATTCAGAATTTCATCTTGTTATCGAAATCCATTACAATTCTTATTAGATATATGTTTTCTTTACCTGTACTGTACTGTTGCCTGTACTTATTGTCTCATTATTTAATGTTTGTGTGCTCTGTGTTCTTCAATTCGTATGTTTATGTATACTGGTCTGTTTTGTACTCTCTGTTCTCTCTATTGCATAAAGTATACGCCACTTTCAAAAAAATATTTCTGCAACATTTAGGTATTGTATTTGATATAGATGTGTTCTGATCTTCTGTTCTACTTATAAGAAACTATCTAAGTGGTATATCGAGTTTAGAGCGAGGTCGAGGTTATCAATTGTTAAAGACAGCAGTATAGTTGTTGTTGAGTTGAAATTAAGTTTAATAGTTTTCCATTTGTCACTTTGTTTACCGCTTTTCATTTGTATATCGATGTTTCTCACACTTAATGTTTCTGATATTATTGTCGTCATTGTTACAATTTCTACTGCAAATAAATATCGCTAACAACATGTGACTATCATAGTACGGTGTCTTTTTTCTTTTTCTTGATATGTATTTTCTCATTTCCTCTGCAATGACCTTCACTGTCTGGTGATGACTCAGTTTCTTGTAGTTATTTCTTTATGATTCCCATTGCGTATTACACCCAGGTCAGTAAGGGGACGACCATTTGATATTCGGGGGGGGGGGGGGCAGGAGGATTTTGAAAATAAATAACTCAGCCTTGATATTCACAAAAATAAATGGTTTGTTCTGTGGTAGTTTGAAAATAAATTACCTGACTTGCAATGTCTTGAAAATAAATAACTCAGCAGGTCTAATCAAAAGTATGAAATGGCACCAGATTCTTCATAAATTGATCTTTTTTTCCAAAAACAATCGGGGAAACACTTCCTAAATCTTTTCATAATAAAAGTATAAATATTATTTAAATATACTTAATTGAAATGTCTGAATATTGGTTTCACTTAACTTGAGGTATATTGTCTCAGGTACACTTACCTCACTTTTATTTACAGGGCCATATCTACATTGAGGCAAATGCCTCATGTAGGAAATTTCAAAACCAAACGCTAGTCTCCACATCAAATTGTGTTCACGGCGAGTGCCTTGCAAGAAGTTCTGTTTTTCCTCAGACTTGGTCCTGATTTTTCTGGATCAATGTTTCTTATTTATTTGTCTTTTGTTCATTGATTGCTCTTCTGTATTCTGTAAGTGCATTCCTTTTGTAATCTAGTAATTTTGTTATGAACTTGATCATGAGTTTACAAAAAAAAAAACAGCAGCCACTTAACTATGTGAATTCCATTTTTGCTTTATTATGCATATTGGTCTTTTGATGTTGTCCCTAGAAACTTAAGTCTTACACTAAATCTATATATTTTGCTTTGAGACCAAAATATTGGTAAACAAATTATTAAAACAAAACTTGCATTTTCAGATTAAAAAAGTGTCTGGGTAACTCCCAGAAAGCATGATTTTGCATCATTTGTTCTATAGCTTCTTGGGCCTTCATCGGCTCCAAAACGCTTCAAACAAACTTTTTCCTCGCTCCTCTCGGCAAAATATGTTTGCCAATACTTTTAAAAGAGGCTAGTTACAAACAAACTTTAATACAATTTACTAAGTATGTTTGCAATACCTGCATATGCAGTTGGAAATATAGAAGATTCATTTCTGTATAGGATGATGATTAATTCTGATTAAATAGTACATAATGACTTGACTATACATGTATTATTTATAATAAACAAATAATTTAAAAATTGTATGTTTTTTCGAATGTCATAAATATAGTTGTGAAAATGAATAATCAGTCCCTAGCTTTAATGAAAATGAAAAATCTTGCTTCAATAGTGCAGAAAATGAATAATCTGTCCTCTTAGTGTACAAAAATAAATAACCGATCAAAAACAAATCCTCCTGCCTACCCCCCCCCCCCCCCCAAATATTAACTGGTCGTCCCCTAATACAACTACAACTTAAATTCTTTCTCGCCTTGCTCATACGAATCTAACGTGTTTGTTTACTAAATTCTTTAGAATAAATAAGACAAAAATCTTTTATAAAATTTGTTCTTTTCTCTTATAAACAGTTGTTTAATACCGTGATTATATAATACATGTATAACTCAATTAAAATATTAGAATTGAAATTTTCATACAAATAAACTCATCGTAGATACCAGGATTTAAATTTTATGTTTGCGCCAGACTCGCGTTTCGTCTACAAAAGATTCATAAGTGACGCTCGAATTGAATTTTAAAAAGCCAAATAAAGTACGAAGTTGAAGAGCATTGAAAATAAGTGTTATCGTGCGCATCAAATTGTCCAACACGTCATTATACGTAAATAAATCTGATTCATAACAATTTGTATAGCAATAAGTGACAAACTGTACGTTGTAGTTACTTGGAACATATTCGATGAAATTACAACGCAGCAATTTCCTTATATGATATACGTGAACCCTACCATTTAAACCACCTAAAGATTTCACATATCTAAATCCAAGATTATAAGAACCCGTTTTACAACTGCACTAACCAGTTCGAAACATATAAACAGTATAAATATTTCACACTGGGAAAATTCCCTATTTCAAACGAAAACAACGCGATTGTGGCATGTGTGTGTTGTACATACTGTTAATATTGTCTGCATATACATGAATTATATCTTTCACTCATTGCTCTTATAAAGGTCCAATTGACTCCTTGAAAGATCCTGATTCCATAGGCTTGTCTACGGAGGTATTTTTTTTATCAATCTTCCTATCTTCAATCGGGTAATTTCAGAAATCTGTTGGATCATGTGTTTTTTTACTACTATGTGTATTTTCAATATGTTGCTATAATTTGTGACTGTCTAGAGATTTTTCTTATTCTGATAACATTGCCAAGATACTGCATGGTTTGAATTTTCTATCCTGTATTTATAAAATTTCCATCTAAGTGCACAAAAGTCTTGAGAAAACGATGCTAGTCCGTCAGAAGGGGACGATAAATGGCTGACCCGTGTTAAAAGAGAGCCATATCTCTAGTACGTTAAAGACACCCTGGTAGATTTCGAAAAAGAGCAGCAGGCTAATGCCGCTACAAGGCTGCACTCGCACCTGCAAAGTGGAAAGGGATTAATATAAATTGCAAAACTTGTTTCCCAATCCACTATATATAAATATGTTTAACTAAAGCTGCTGTGGAGGGTCATCAGTAAAAAAACTTTTATTCATCGTGTTAAGTTTTATTTTAAATGTGAAGAAAATCCGTTGTCTCTTGATCAACACATTTATGCGTCTTATTATTTAATTGATCAACACAAAGTATTAAGAATACCACAAAAGAACAACTGTGTACATGTGTAAAAAAAAAAACAAAAAAAATTGATAACAAATGTGTCACGAGAAAACCTGAAGGGCATTTTCTTA
Source organism: Mytilus edulis (assembly GCF_963676685.1). Lineage (NCBI taxonomy): Eukaryota > Metazoa > Mollusca > Bivalvia > Mytilida > Mytilidae > Mytilus > Mytilus edulis. The sequence goes on from NC_092350.1 coordinate 38,406,276, forward strand.
TGTAGCAAATGGTGGATTGAACCTGATTTTAAAGCTAGCTTAACCTCTCACTTGTATGACAGTCGCATCAAATTCCATTATATTGACAACGATGCGTGAGCAAAAACAAACAGACATATTAGGTAAAAATGTCAAAAGAGGTACGGCAGTCAACATTACATTATAATCTTAATCATTAAAAACAAAACAAACCCAATAATATGTAACAAAGAAGCACAGAATGGCATATAAACCAAGAATATTAAGACATGAATACACAAATTTACTATAGAGTAATAACACAATGACGGGATGTATAAGCACAGAGCCACGTCATATATGTATCAAAGAAACATACAAAAGCATAGAGACAAAGCACATAGCAAAGATGAATGACAAGCATACAAACATGTTTTACAATATATTTTAATGTATTTTGTAAATTTGTAATACTGAGTAGATGTTTTATTCAGATGCAAAATCTGAAATTGATACATTAAAAGATGTCTTATAAAGAATACCGGTTAATCAACACGCCAGGTAAAAATGAGTAAAAGAAATATTGTCTTCTTTCCCGAAAACAGGGGAAAATTTCAGAATAAACGTCAACCATAAACCACAATAGAATCAGTGTTATTATGTCGACTTCTTATTTTACTGTTATTATTTTATATGTTCGCGTTGTATTATATCTCCTTAATGTAAGGTTGCAAACTTGAGGCAACTACTTGATAGCTCGTCTAAAATATAGAGATTCGCTCAGGATTACAACTGGATTATGCCTGCTTTTACATTAATAGATATCCCCGAATTCCTTTCAATGACGCAAAAGTCTTCAATGTACTTTGACACATTGTAAAGCTAAGAAGTAGTAGATCCGAATCTACTGATGTTACATTCTGTTTATACCAGATAATTAAAATACAGACAGGTGGACCAAATAAAGTCTTTTAAAATGTTTAAACAATTTCCGAATGGAATGTTTAATCGATCACGTGATTATTGATTATGTCCTTTAAATTTTGATTCTATAGTGTCTGCAAACTAATAATCTATTTATAGTTTCATAAAATAATGTTAGGAATTTGCTTACTTCAAAGGTCCGACATTTAAACCCACCAGATTGATCAAGTGGTTACAAAAAGGTATGTATACATGCATTTTATAAGAGAAATAATTCTCGATTAGAAAATGTTTGTTATTAAACATCGTTAAATGTTTTAACTCATATATGTTTTATAAATGTATTTTCATTTGAGAAAAACTGGTACACTCAACAAAGTCTAACCACGGTATAACACGAAGTAGAGGACAAGATTTATAAACGACTAAATTATTTTGTATGGATGATACCGATGTGAAAATACGGACTGTCAAACAGAACATAGCCTATAAAACATGCAAACACAATCTTGATGTCATGTAACCCACTCTGAAAGCTATCATACTCAGCAATCGAACAATCTACCTTTTTAGACAATAACTTTCATATTTGAGAAATGCAACGGGGCCAATTAAGCGATGCTAAATTCCTAACTTTGTATTGCTAATTACATCAAAAACCGAAACAAGGGAGACAGTATGAATAACCATTCGTGACCTATCCGAGAAAAAAACCCAACAGTTTTTCACATTTAAATGATAATTTACATAAATGTTTAACATATCACACGAAATCAAACAAACCTATAAAAATCTGATAGGACGTTATCGCTATATATATTTTGTTATGTACATATGACCGTCGCCAGTCTTCAAATAGTCATCTGGATGGTATACGATCTTTAATGGTAATACATTATAGTGATCAGTCCGTGTGTTGTCAAATGTTTCTTTGGGACTCTATTGTAAATTGCATATACGTTGAAATATGTTTTAAATAAAATATCATAATTTGGGTCAATTCGATGATCATAAATTTGACTGCGTATACTAGGTTTTCAGCGAGGTTCGTGTTGCACAATATTATCATCCGATATAAAGGTTTTTCTTTTTGTTTCCATATTCATCAAAGCCTCTAATAATTATTGTTCACAGTTTAAAAATAAAATAACATATATACAGGATGTGGTTGTTTAATTTTTAAATTTCCGTCAAAAACTTATACTGAAAATGTGGTGTCAAGTTAAAATAACATCAACAAGTAAAAAGTCAAAAACTCAATAAGGTTTATTTTTAGTATGGCAACACCTGAAGCAGATAGTTATGACAATGGAGACATACAAAAGGAAAGGAAATCTGCAGAGGACAACTTTGAAGGTATATATGAAATATTTTGAATCTAAAACTTAACTGTCTCTAAAATATAATATGACATCAACTTATTAATTAATCGATACTTTTCTTGTACTTTTGTTTTATTTGACATCTTCTCTCAGTTATTGTCTAATATTATGATCTTTTTAAAACGCACTATTTACTTAAAATGTATGATGATATTATTGTGTTTCATTTATTTTCTTATTTTGTACAGATCCTGTCAAGCATCATTCACCTAGTAAAGATAAAGAAGAGGATGAACTATTACATAAACTTAATAATCATTTTAACGATCCATACACACGAATGTGTAATGGTCGTGGACTTGGCAGGGTACCAGAAAAACTTATCCTCCTGCTGTTTGTATGGGTTTTATGCACATATCAGGTATTTGTTTAATTCATCTTTTATTTATATTGAGTATATTAAGTATCCCTGTAAATAAAGGCAACAGTATACCGCTTTTCAAAAGTCATAAATCGACAGACAGGGAGAAAACAAATCCTGGTCACAACCTAAAACCGACGTAAACATTGAATTTGATGCTTCTGTCAAACAAGTGAGAGGTTTAGCGCTATAAAACCAGTTTCAATCCATCATTTTCTACATTTGTAAATATATGTACAAAGTTAGGAATATTACAGTTGTTGTCCATTCGTTTGATGTGGTTTATCATTTGAGTTTGCCATTTGATTAGGGACTTTCCGTTTTAAATTTCCTCGGAGTTCAGTATTTTCGGGATTTTACTTTTTTTTTTAAATGCATCCAGAACATTTCTATATTTATCAGTAAACTTGCTAACTCTTGCAATGTAGTTAGTTTTATTCAAAATTTGGGGCACGATTAGGGATTCAAAATCAATTTGTAGACTTTTTAGCTTCGATGTAAAAACAATGGTATATCAAAGTAAGAAAATTTCAACCAATATATTCACATCGGAACTGTTCGAGTGCTAAGTAAATCTCTCTTGTTAGGCAGCAACAAAGCCTCATACAAAAAAAATGAAATTTTTCTATCTTTGACCTTTATTTTATTTACATATTCCCTGATCTTTTATTATCATGTTACTTTTTTATTCATTCAAATTCAAACGTATATAGCATGTATAGTGTCGCTTAGTACAAAATATAGGTTTTTAAATTTCTCTCTATGGTCTTTTAACCGATTTGTATTGGTGATTTTATCTTTAATTTTTAATAGAAATAATTTCCATACGAATAGATAAGCTGTCACAATCGTAAAAAAAAATAGTGCACGGTTGCATAAAATTCCATTATATAGACAACAATTTGTGAGCGAAACTAACAGACATAAAAGGTAAAAAATGTTAACAATTTGGGTGCAACATTTAACATTCTAAAATAGTCGAAATAAGTTCAAAATGCATTGTACTAAAATGATATTGATACTTGATTCATACGCTGTATTAATTTACCTTCTATATTTTATTTACAATGACTGGATTTAAAATAAAAAAATTGCTTTAGTCATCACTTCACTCTCTCATTATGCATGACAAAATATTATCCTTTTTCTTTATGTTTCCTACATGTTTCAATCGTTTATTGTTTTTTGCTTTTTTTTCCTGTCAAAATCTGAGGGTATAAATCATTAGCAATTTTTACTTGTAGAATAAAATTTCTATTAGATTTTTGTCTTCAAATATTTTGTTTTGCATTTGACACGAAATTTTTGAAGGGCCCGGTAAATTTTTTGCTTAATCTATTACAAAAAAAAAATATGATATGACAAAGGATAACATCGTAATACTACACGTGAAAAGAAAATACAAAAAACTTCATGTAGTGTGATCAATGAATTGGATAATAGTTATCAAAAGTACCAGGATTATAATTTAGTACGTAAGCCGCGCGATTCGTCTACACAAGACTCATCAGTGACGCTCATATCAAAATAGTTATAAAGCCAAACAATACAAAGTTGAAGAGCATAGAAGATCCAAAATTCCCCAAAAGCTGTGCAAAATACGGCTAATGTAATCTATTCCATGTATTCCTGAGACAAGAAAATCTTTAGTTTTTCGAAAAATTCAAAGTTTTGTATCAGGATATTTATAAAAATGATCACATAATTGATATTCATGTCAACACCGAAGTGCTGACTACTGGGCTTTTGATACCCTAGGGTACGAAACGTCCACCAAGAGGTGGCATCGACCCAGTTGTGTAAATAGTTATCAAAAGTACCAGGATTATAATTAAGTACGTCAGACGCGCGTTTCGTCTACACAAGACTCATCAGTGACGCTCATTTCAAAATCGTTATAAAGCCAAGTGATACAAAGTTGAAGAGCATAGAGGATCCAAAATTCCAAAACGTTGTGCCAAATACAGCTAAGGTTATCTATTCCTGGGACAAAAAAATCCTTAGTTTTTCGAAAAATTCAAATTATTGTATCAGGAAATTATTAAAAATGATCACATAATTGATATTCATGGCAACACAGAAGTGCTGACTACTGGGTTGGTGATACCCGCGGGGACGAAACGTCCACCAGCAGTGGCATCGACCCAGTGGTGTAAATAGTTATCAAAAGTACCAGGATTATAATTTAGTACGTAAGCCGCGCGTTTCGTCTACACAAGACTCATAAGTGACGCTCATATCAAGATAGTTATAAAGCCAAACAATACAAAGTTGAAGAGCATAGAAGATCCAAAATTCCAAAAAGTTGTGCAAAATACGGCTAAGGTAATATATTCCTGAGACAAGAAAATCCTTAATTTTTCGAAAAATTCAAAGTTTTGTATCAGGATATTTATAAAAATGATCACATAATTGATATTCATGTCAACACCAAAGTGCTGACTACTGGGCTGGTGGTACCCTCGGGGACGAAACGTCCACCAGCCGTGGCATCGACCCAGTGGTGTATCAAAAGTACCAGAATTATAATTTAGTACGTAAGCCGCGTGTTTCGTCTACACAAGACTCCTCAGTGACGCTCATTTCAAAATAGTTATAAAGCCAAACAATACAAAGTTGAAGAGCATAGAGGATCCAAAATTCAAAAAAGTTGTGCCAAATACGGCTAAGGTACAATGTTTTCTATTCCTGGGACAAGAACATCCTAAGTTTTTCGAAAAATTCAAAGTTTGATAACCTGTGAAGATCATTGTAAAGCTCTATTTCTTTAATTGAATTTAACAATCATGAATTATCCTAGATTAAAGAGAGAATAGCAATATTAAGTATAGATTGGTAGACAATCATCGATTGAGTTATAACAAATATCATATGTAATTTCCGGATCTCATCGGAAATTTGCGTTTTTTGTGAAAATAAAGATGAACAATAATTCACAACATGACAGTCATATTTTGTATTATATTTCTTATAGTTAGTACTTTTTGGAAATGATCGGGCACAGTTTGCCGACTTTTTGGAGAGAAATAATGTAGCAATGAAGCATTTATTGTTGAAAGACTGGTCCCAGGATTATGAAACTATGCCCTATCCTCCATCGACTGGTATATATGCCATTTACACCATAGATAACCTGTTAAAGCATATCAATTATACTGTCACAAACGTAAGTATAAACACCTAATTGGGTTGAATCTAATGTAAAAATGAGTTTATTTGGACCATACACAATTCTTCGAACTTCTGGGAAATATGCCTATTCTCTGGTGAATTATATTTAGAAAAAAATACTTCAATTTTTATCATCGAACTATATAAATTGGTCAATTTGTCTCAAACGAAGGTTTGAACATGCCGTTTGTCTGATAACGAATATCTATTAACCCGAACGCTCAAAATAAAGAATGAATCTATCAGTCATAAACGCATTTTCCACAGTGGTCTGACAACCTTTTGCCTGCTGGCATTTCTTGAACAGTTATCCTGAGATTCTTAATGTAGATGTCTGCGCACATTTTCCTTAACACTTGCTGCAAAGAGGGTTGTCTTTACTAAGTATTTGCAAATATGAAGCATTTAAATTAATTATTATGCACATTTTTCCATTTTCCATCTTCTATTCAATGATTAAAAACAAATACGAATTTTATGACTATCAGGAAAAAATAAAATCAAAATCTGTCAAGTTCTAAATGCATTTGTTGAGATGAATATATTCATATTTTGTGATAGTATTGTCAAACTTCAAAAGAAAATTGCTAAAAGAATAGAGCTGATTGTCCTAAAAAATAGGGACCATTGACGTAAGTTGGTCCCATACATCTCTAGAAGTATATGTTGGGCAATTTTCATTTATTTAAACTAACATTTTATATGACAATGAAAAAGATAATTAATCCTTTTGTGTATAATAAATGTGAAAATAGCTCTTTTAGAATTTATTGTGAGTCTGAAGCGCTTGCTGAAATTACTTTCATAAACAACGTTCAAACCAAAGAACTTTTAATGTCAGAGATGGCAACCTTTTTAACTATTTGAGGAGCGAATATTAGAAACAACCTCAGAAAAAAACAAAACCATCAAAAGGCATGATTTTGAATCTTAGTTTCTAATTATAAAATTTATCAACGGAAAATTGAGAAAAAGAGGGACGAAAGATACCAAAGGGACAGTCAAACTCATAAATCTAAAACAAACTGACAACGCCATGGCTAAAAATGAAAAAGACAAACAGAAAAACAATAGTACACATGACACAACATAGAAAACATAGAAAACTAAAGAATAAACAACACGAACCCCACCAAAAACTAGGGGTGATCTCAGGTGCTCCGGTAGGGTAAGCAGATCCTGTGGCACCCGTCGTGTTGCTTATGTGATTACAAATCCGGTAAATAGTCTAATTCGGTAGGTCACATTCATGAAAGGGAAAGGGATTGTAGTTACGACGTAAGGAACATATCCGATATCATTTGTGAAACGGTTATAAAAAGTTTTTAATCATTCATTTTCGAAGCACTGAACGATTGTTAATCGCGTCAAAGGACATTCTACTATAAATTAAGACGATTGGATTATATCGTCAATTGCTCATATTTATTCTTTTGTTATAATTCTACGTAAAGTTTTTGTCCAAAGGTTTACAATATCCCAACAACATCTGTCGGGTCTTTCTTCATCAGACGGATAAACGGAACAGGTGGACGCGAGAAGCCAGTTACGCTATGTCTTTATTATTTCGAAACAGGAATATATAATGAAGACGAAGAAAAAATTGTAGCAATTGATACAACCCATAAGACAGGTATTTTACGATTCAATAGGCAACTTTATGTCATGAGATATGAACAACTGTGCATAAGCTAGGATAGAAATTGTAAAATATTTCCTTACATACATAGAAAAGGACGATTATATAACAACTGCCACATTGTTTACTTTCTAAGGGAAAATTGAAAGAAAACAATGCAGCGTAGAACCTGGTTATATGTGTTGCAAAACCTCCCATTATATATCAATTTAAAAAAAAACAACTCTAAAATGACACCATAACGTGACAAGAACACAGTACAAATAAACACAAGAACAATCAGAAAAATCTACAAGTGCATTACAACATGTAAACAAAAGAATAACAACTCACATCTCACATGAATTTACGACCAGTCATCACAAATCTTCATACTTTACGGAATCCAAGAGATGAAGTGAGAGTTCATGGGAAATACTTGTATGGGAAATATAACCTTTAACAAACAAACAAACAAAAAACAAATAACAAAGCAATAACTTAAAAAAAAAACGGTCATGCAAGGTTTTCTTGATTTACGCTTTTTTTCCAAAGGCAATCTCTGTCAATTTGTCAGATGGAGGTCAAGGTATGACACATACCTCTCATTATACTTCTTGAATCTTCTATTTCAGGCGTGATGGGATATATTTGTTACACCCGCTTATCAAACTTTAAAATGATTCATTAAAGGGGTGCTATTTTCATAGCAGATTGAATTGGTAAATTTATAGACTACACGTAGTTTGTTTAAAAATTGACATGAAAATCTTGAAAACAGGTATCTTTTTACAATTAAAAGAATTTATTAAGGTGAACTAGAAATTACGATTTCCTCAAGAAAATAAACCCCGGTCCACGAACATACCATACATTTTGTCATTGAAATGTTTCACCATTTTGATGTGTTAATCATTGTACATGTATTTACCATTAGTTTGTAGTGACATTGATGAACAAAGTCCTCCTGATTATGGCTTCGAACCAAGCATAGCAGACCTGATGAGAAGTACTGATGGAAAACTAGTGAGGTAATATTTTGTATAAATTTGTAATATCTGTGTGCTTGTCATTTATCTAAGTTTGCCTTAACGATATTGTTTTGATTTTATCTTGATATCGTGTAATCCCCTGAAATCAGGCATTACCTTAATCATTTGGAATCAAGTTTTGACTGGGTATGTTTTCAATGAAGAAATGTTTCCTAAAATCAGAGTGCAAAAAGAAAACGTTTTATTTGCTGAAGATTTTACCATACAAGTATATATATTTTCAAATATTAGTATATTTGAAGAAAAAACTTTTTGTTATAACCTCCTAGGTAGCTTATGACAGTCAATTATTTCATTATCCCACACTTCTGATTGCATAGCTTTTCATAATACGGTTGTTGATATTGATTTTCAATATAAAACTAAAGGAGATGTGGTTAGTCCGTACGTGATTTTTGCAAAATGGCAGTCCAGGGAACATATTGTTTTTCCAATTTTAGAGCGTTACATTCTTTACATTATTTGTTCCAAGTTTTGGGCGAAGATATACGAAAAACGCTTCCTCTTCTACTATTCAAGACCCCTCTTGTCTAACTGCAGACATAATATATGCCTAAATTTAGTAAAATGTCTTGAAAATAAAGAAACGTTAGTACCATAACATTAGTAAATTTAGTAAAATGCATTGATAGTAAAGAAACGTTAGTACCATAACACTAGTACACTTTGTGATTTTGTAATATCATCTTATATAAATGACGTAAATGAGATATATTTCATGGAGAAATGATAAAAAGTGTGTATTGAGTCCTTACAATTTTTTTTTTTTTTAACTTAAACTTGAAAGAAATAAAACAATCCTTGTCGAATCAGTTCGTCAAACGGTGATTTTCCAGTTAAAAATACAGCAACGATGATCTGGTGCAATTTATAAACGCACATAAACGAAGAGGGGAACGTGTCGATAGTTGAATGAAAAATTATTTAGATGTAAGTTTAATGGTTCAATCAGGGTTTCTTTTTTTGCGATGAAATCTATAGTCCCAATTACAAAAGCAACAATCTAACTATAAAAACATACTCAAAATGTCTTAAGGAATGCATCACCTTCTTTTGCCCGATATAAAAAAAAAACAGAAGTTTCCAGTCAGATAACTAAACTTGCTTCGGACAATATCTAATTTAAGTATTTCAAGAGATAAAAAACAAAATAAAAACAAGGAATGAAAGAATACATCAAAATAATACCTGTAAAAATATCTTATATTGATACAAGTATTATTTCGTACATATGCAAGATTAAGGCAACAAAACTAGACAAAATTTAAGTTTAATGATTGCTGTTTTTCATGTAACAATAACGCCATCTAACCGTAGCCTCAGTAATTAATGTTACATTCGTAATTAATCGGTTCCTTATCCGCCTTTGCATTCTGGCATTTAGTCTCCTATGTAACAATAATATTTTTATTATTGTTACATTTCCATGTAACCGTAGCCAGTGCCTAGATTATAACATGCATGTATTTTCCATAATTTGGCCCTGGTATCATCTCTCGACCCATATCAGTCCTCGGCTAAAGCTTGAAGGCCGATAAGGGCAGTCTCGGGATGATACCAGGGCCATGAATGACATTAGAAGAAATAAAAATAAATATGGCAGGTTAGAAAATATTCAATTGTTTTTTTGTTGGTTGAAATGTCCCTGACATGTGAAATGTGATTGGATTATGCAGCACATGTATCCCTGCACCAGTTCACTGGCTTCAGTTTTAAATATAGACTTGTGTAGAGACTATAAATGTGTACAAACCTTACATTTAACTATGTTGTAGAAAACGTGATCATCAATTCATCAAAAATATATACACAGAGAACAATGTATTTCACAATACATAGCATTAATCCAAATTTGCATCCATTTGTATGGTCTCAATAGAAGTATTTCCCGCGGAAATGTCATGTGATGTAAACATGGAATTGTCCACACCGATACGGGTGAAATACGTAGAATACCAATTGTGGACACAGCAATAAGATCAGATATAAGACCCTCGTGAGCCCGTAGCTAAAAGTGAAAACCTTTAAACTTCGAAATTTGCTGAAATTTGCTCGATTTACCCTGTAGTGAAGACAATAAAAATTTGCGTGTATAGAGTGAACCCCCTATAAAAAATAATACTGTATTCTTAACCACTTCCCCTTTTGGTGATCGCTACAAATGATATTTTATTATATAGTATGTTAAATATGAGATATGGTATGCATTTCAATGACACAAGTTTCCTCCAGTGTTCAAATTAAAATAAGCAAAACAATAATTGGTCACTGAATTCACTCAACAAGGATAAAAACACTTTTCTACCTATTATGTCTATTGTTTTGTTAACGCATCGTTGTAAATATGTAACAGTCTCAAACGGGTCCTTCCCCCAAACGTGTCCGATTCCCCCAAAGGTGTCTATTCTCCTCAAACGTGTGCGTAATAATCAATATTCCCCAAACGTGTCCGATAATTCTTATTCGCCAAAACGTGTCCATTATTACACGCCAGAACGTGTCACGTCTTTTAGTGCTAACATTATAAATGCATGTCCCAAATCATTAACGTTTACCGCAGTTCTGTGATGGGGAACACAGTTGATGAAGTTGTCATTTATTAGCATTTGTTTGTGTATAGATGTAATATTACATCTATGGTTTGTTTAATGGCATTCGTTTGTTCAATAGCATGTTAAATGATTAGCATACACAATATTGCAAATTTATTCTGTGACATATGAATTGACGTTTGACTGAAATTGATAATTGTCCAGTTGCAGGTATTTCATGTTTATTTAGAGCAAACATACATTTAATTCTTGTACTGTTGAATTAATCGTTAAATATGTAAATTATTTTGTACTCATAAACTCCGTTGATGCCATTTATATTAATCCAAATATTGCATTCTTTTTTTCAGCAGAATTGACTTCCTTTCAGGCTTTAATAGTTCTGATATTTTAAAAGCTCTTAAAATCATAAACTGGTTATCAGTGTTTTTACATATAAATTATCAGGTTTCGATCACCACTAAATTCGGGCCTTTTATAGCTGACTATGCGGGAACGGCTTTGCTCATTGTTGAATGCCGTACGGTAGCTGTTAATTTCTGTGTCGTTTGCAATCATACAACATCTTCTTATTTATACTGTAGATAGGTTCTTTTATCATACCGGGAATTTAAGATTGGACCTAAATTCTAACGGTTATTCGGGATTAACACATTCGGATTTTAATCTGAGAGTTAGTAAAAACCGAGTTTTTTATGAATTCAGTAAGAAACGCACAGAGAATAGCACATTCTCACTACGCGGTTGTCCAATTTAATATCTTCACGTATTTATGTTATTGACACAAATGATAATTCCAGTAAAAATAATGGACACAATTGACACGCTTTGGCGCTGTTTTACAACTAGACATGTTTTGCAGTTCAGTGACGTCGATGTGGACACGTTTGGGGAAAGCGGAAACGATTGGTGAGAAAACACGTTTCTGAGTGTTACAAATATAATAGAATTTTATGCGTCTATCATAAACTGAGAGTTTTAGCTAGCATAAAACCAGATTTAAACAGTAAAATCACAAAAAAAACTGAACTTGGAAGACAATCTAATCGGAAAGTTCATAATCACATGGAAAAATTAAATAACAAAACACATCAAAAGCGAAAGGACAACAACTGTCATATTCCTGACTTTGATGTGTTTAAGCTTTTGATTTTACCATTTAATTAAGGACTTTCCTTTTTGGATTTTCCTTGTTGTTCGTTATTCATTATATATCATTTTTTTTTTATAAAATGGTCACGAAACGAAAAATGTAAAACACGGCATTATGTAAATAGTACAATTGACAAAAGCATACGACAGACACAACTACTGAACTATAAGCTCCTGGACTTGTGACTAGTTTTTTTACTCCTATATACATTTAACATACATTTAATCCAATGTTATATTGCAAACAATATATAGTGGACGTGTCATTGATGAACGACTTATTTCTCTACATATTCATGATTTAATTTTAGGTTATTGTCAGTTAGCATTGATTTTAAATTAAGTTCAATCCATTTGAATACTGAAACTGGACAAGATATACAGTGTTACGGTATTCATGGCACTGTAAGTAATTATTATTTAAACTTCTCTTGAGAACCAGTAGCATCATTTTTTTATATTCCGGAAATTACGTTAGCTACATTGAGATCCGAAATTATTAGTTTCTTTCATGTTCCTCCTAAGTAAAGATACTATGGATGCAACAAAACATTCATATTCATTTTGATAAGTTCATGGCAGACTAAAGTCAATGAAGTCTTATAATAGTATCAAAGGTACCAGAATTATAATTTAGTACGCTAGACGACTCATCAGTGACGCTCATATACAAATATTTATAAAGCCAACCATGTACAAAGTTAAAGAGCATTGAGGATCCAAAATTCAAAAAAAAAAAAAGTTGAGCCAAATACGGGTAAGGTAATTTATACCTGGGATAAGTAAATCCTTAGTTTTTCGAAAAATGAAAATGTTGGTAAACGGGTAATTTAGTTTTTTGGAAAATGTAAAGGTTTGTAAACGGGAAATTTATAAAAAATGACCACATTATTGATATTCATGTTAACACCGAAGTGTTGACTACTGGGCTGGTGATAACATCGGGGACGAAACGTCCACCAGCAGTGGCATCCACCAGTGGGGTAAATAGTTATCAAAGGTACCAGAATTATAATTTAGTACGCCAGATTACTGTGTGTCTTCAAAAAGTACACAACTATAGTTAGCTTGACAGTAATGGATAATATGTCAATCATATATCTTAATATTATATAAGCCACTATCCCATTCTTTTTACATCATGCTAACAACAACGCACGCGATATATTATCAGTTTTTTTCTCCATTAAAACCGAGTGCATTGTTGCCGGTTTTAGCTTTGGTTTGGGGTTCACACCTTTTAGTATTTTATATATTCATGATCTATTCAAGGTGAAATCATACTTTTTTTACTCAACTCTACTTACAGAGTCCTTACAAAATTTTGGTAAATATAGTTCGGCTTAAACCGATAAAGAAGTAATGGTTTTCAATTGAAATTGCTTTATTTATCGATTAAAACATTAGGTACATGTATGCTCATATCAATCTGATCAAATTGATCCGTAATAATTAGTTTCATTGGTTACGTAATTGTACGCTTCTTTCATATTTTCAATGCTCTACTTTGATTTTCTTTATTTAAGCGTTAGACAAAACGAAAAGTTTGCTTATATATTGACAACGACACAATTTCTATCAGCTAATTTTTCAATTTTCAATATTGCAGGTTTTCTTTGATAATCGACAAATAAATGGACAAATAATAGTTAAACTTAAAACAAGTGTAGAAGAAGTAAAATGCAGTGCAGATAGTACGGTTGATGGTAGGTGAAAAGCAAATTATTTTATACATCTACTTTAGTAGGTGAAGTATTATTTAATGAATAACTTTAATAACATTAACGGTACCAATTTTCCTGCACCAGATGCGCATTTCGACAATACATGTCTCTTCAGTGATGCTCGTGGCCAAAATATTTGAAATCCAAAGCTTATATAAAAGATGAAGAGCTATAATCCAAAAGGTCCAAAAAGTATAGCCAAATACGTGAAAGGAATCAGAGCTTTGCATGAGATACATTTCTTAATTTATAATAATTTCTAAAATTTTGTAACAGCAAATTTTAATAACACAAAAAAATCCGTATTTTCATGCCAATACCGAAGTACTGGCTACTGGGCGGGTGATACCCTTCGGGATAAGATAGAGATACATTTCTATTAAAAGTGTAAGACGAATTTAATAAACAAGCATAATTAATTGAATGGCATTCCTCTTCATTTGCCTTAAATGTTAAAGTGTTTATTATTACTATACTATTATCATTATCTTTATAATAATAATAATAATAATAATAATAATAATAATAATAATAATAATAATAATAATAATAATAATAATAATAATAATAATAATAATAATAATAATAATAATTAAAAACCAATTGTTCAGAGAACCATTGATGGTCTTTCCACCACTTACAACATATTTTGATGTGAAAATATTAAAAATTCAGTTGATATGTCAGTTCCTATGACTTTATGATGTCTAAATATGAATTTGGAGCAAAGGTCAAAATCTAGAACGTCCAATTAACCTATGACCTTGACCTCAATTTCAAGGTCATAGACTAAGGATCTCAAACCTAAAGACACTAGTTCCTTAATATGTATGGTTCATGAGTAATATCACTTTACGCATAATTCTAAACATAAGAGGGGCGAAAACTCCCATTTATTGTCTACGCACCCTTTCAACCAAAATTTATAAGTTACCACATGTCGCAACTAACAATTTAGTAAAAATAATTTGTCGATAAGTTATACGGCTTTTGAAAATGAGTGAAAATCAGCCAAAATCAAAATTTATAATATGACCTTGACCTTTTACCTTGACCTTATTTTCATTTTTTTGGACCAAGGACCTCAAATCAAAAGACCCTAGGTCTCTATCACTTATGGTTTACCAGTTAGAAATGCAAATTCTTATATCAAACATAAAAGGGGGGATAACTCTCATATGGAATCCATATACGGCTTCGGTCAAAATAAAACAGAACATCCTGAGGATATAACGAGCAATTTGGAAAAATAAATTTGTCGGTTTCTTATACGGTTGCGAAGCCTTAGAGATAACAAGAGAAACAGTGTTCGGGGAGATAACTCTTATTTGGGAAAGTATTCGGTTAAAACGAGTTGGTTTCAAAAGCGTATAAACTGTTCGATATCATATTTCAAAAATCTAATCGACAACTTGCGAAACAAAAAAACAGCGAAGGAAAAAAATTAGGCGGAAGAAAAAAAAAAAAAATAATAATAATAATAATAATAATAATCAGAAGAAATCCAATAGGTCTTTCCACGGAAAAGTGGAAAGACCTAATAATTAAAAACCAATTGTTCAGAGAACCATTGATGGTCTTTCCACCAGTAAGGATCTTTTTTATATGAAAATATTAAAATTCGGTTTTAAATGTCAATTTTAGCGTCAAATGACATCTTATTGGACGCTGATTCCAAAAATATATGGTTTCTATACAAAAAGATATACATAAGGGATATCATTTTTTACTTCCGGTTTAAAAAATGTTATTTCCGGTATGTTTTGATAGTTTACGTGACACTGATTCCAAAAATAGATGGTTCTATATACTTTTACATTAAATTAGTACAAAAAATGGCTACTTCCGGTTTACAAAAGGTCACTTCCGGTTGGCTTTTTCAAGGTCACATTGCTTGCAACCTTTTGCCAAAAGTCCCATGGCTTTATCATGTATATATAAGAGGAAAAAGCAAAGGTCAAAATCTAGAACGTTAAATTTACCTATGACCTTGAGCTCAATTTCAAGGTCATCAACCAAGGACCTCAAATCAAAAGACTGTAGGCCTCTACTTTATATTGTTAATGAGTTATATTACCATACAACTAATATTAGATATAAAAGGGGGCAAAACTCGCATTAAATGTTACGTACCCTTTTAAGTAAAATTTACATGTTACGACATGTCGCAACTAACAATTGTGTGAAAATATTTTGTCGATATCTTGTATGATTTCTGAAAATAAGAGATAACAAGCCAAAATCAAAAACTTGAACATGACCTTGACCTTTGACCTTGACCTCATTTTCATACTTTTTGAGCAAGGGCCTCAAATCAAAAGACCCTAGGCCTCTATCACTTATGGTTTTCCAGTTACAAATTTATTTCACTTATTTCAATACAAAAGGGGAAATTACTCTCATATGGGGTCTTCGTAAAGCTTCGGTCAAAATAAAACGTAACATCCTGAGGAAATAACGAGCAATTTGGAAAAATAAATTTGTCGCTTTCTTTTACGGTTGCGGAGGAGATCTGATAACAAGAAAAACAGTGTTTGGGGAGATAACTCTTACAAAGAAAAGTGTTCGGTTAAACAGGGTGAGTTTCAAAAGCGTATAGACTGTATGATCTCATATACAAAAAAACTAAGCGACATCTTTTGAAACATTTTTACACCGCAAGAAAAAAATTAGGCGGAAGAAAAAAAAAATAATCAGAACAAAATCAATAGGTCTTTCCACACGAAAGGTGGAAAGACCTAATAATAATAATAATAATAAAAATTATGCTTATAATAATGACATTGATAAAATACTATTAGTATTATTATTACGGGTAGTCGAATAATCATTATATATTGAAGAAAAAATACAACCTTGATACTTAAAAGAGGGACGAAAGATACCAAAGGGGCAGTCAAACTCATAAATCTAAAACAAACTGACAACGCCATGGCTAAAAATGAAAAAGACAAACAGAAAAACAATAGTACACATGACACAACATAGAAAACTAAAGAATAAACAACAGGAACCCCACCAAAAACTAGGGGTGATCTCAGGTGCTTCGGAAGGGTAAGCAGATCCTGCTCCACATGTGGCACCCGTCGTGTTGTATATGTGATTACAAATCCGGTAAATAGTCTAATTCGGTAGGTCACATTCATGAAAGGGAAGGGGATTGTAGTTACGACGTAAGGAACATATCCGATATCATTTGTGAAACGGTTATTCCATAACGGTCAACCAACTCGTGATGGCGTCCGTAAAATTTACGAAGGGATGATTTCAACTTCACCATTTGGAACTCTTGGTTTAATAGCTTCCTTGTGAGCAGTAACCAAAATCATGATAGGAAATGCAAGCACGGGAATATCGTATCAATTGGGAGATATATACCCCGTATGCAGGTGCTACTGGAATGTTGCTACTTAGAAATGGAAAGTTCACAATTGGAAAGCTGAAATCATCTCTTTTGTCGTAAAGTTTTGTTTTCAACCGACCCTCGTTGTCAATTTCTAGATGTAAGTCAAGATATGAAGCCGACTTAACTGTATCTGTAGTATCCTTTATCTCCAGTTCGATGGGATAGATGCGTTCCACATAGTCACAAAATTTTGAATTGTTTAGTGAAAGAACGTCATCTATATAGCGGAAATATATACTTAGAAAAAGAATTCATTACATCAAGAAACAAATACGTTTGGATGATGTATTTTTTTTTATTTCTACTTTCTAAAAGGGTCAATAAATGGATTTTATGAGCAACATGATGTATTATGACTCTTTAAATATAATTTAATGAAACTTTTGTTAGCTGACAGGTTCCATTTAAGATCAATTTGATATTCCAATATCTAAATGTTGTTCATCATAGTACATAAATGTATGCTGTGAAAGATGTTTTACGTTATGAATTAATTATTTAAAACTATTTCCTTGATCATTTCAGCAAAAGTTGAGGAAATTATGATTTCAGCACTTGTTTTGTTGTTCAGTGTTCTGCACGGACTGTTCTGTTTGTACAGTTGGATTTCTTCTATCATTCTGTGCAAGGTAAATATCTAGGACTCGGATGTGCAACGGGGACGCGGAAATACGATTGCCACGCTGAAGTTCGATGGTACGCGCCGAAGTACAATGGTACTTTCGCTGAAGTGCAATGATTTGTCATGACGTTTAGTTATTGTGACGTTTCTTTAAAAACACAATCAACTGTTCGCAGACAGGAGAATAGAAGGTTACAAAAATTTGTAAAACTAAGACAGGCAAGAGACCATAAGGAAAAAATCAGCTAAAATATTATCTTGGTCTGCAAATGAAGAAGTATGCCGCCAATATTGTGTATGACTAATAGTAGGTCTTGATCTTAATCATAATGATGTCTTTTTATTCAAGTATATGTTTCACTTGATTTTTTGTGGAAAATAAAATTTTAAAATAAAATAATTAAATGCAACGTTTTGCCATTTGACATGTTTGAAGTCGAGATGATTTTGTTTTATTCGTGAGACAAATCTTGCTTTGTAAGAACTTGCACAATGAAGCTCCTTATAATGACATTTCTTCTCTTATCCATAGTACTAAATCAGAAGCCTCTAGTCTATGTTTCCAACTAACTCTTTACTTCTGCGGGCTAAACGAATGATTAGCAAATTAACTTTTGTTTGTCCTGACCAAAAATCAAACCCGATCTCCTAAATGCGAAGCTAGCCTGCTCACTACTTCTTCGCTTCATTAAATGGGATTCTAACTTCAGACCATCTGATCAAGCTGGTATACACCATCACACTCAATCGTAACATTAACGTTAACCTTCGAACTTCAGCTTGTTAACCAACGCACTTAGGCTTGGAACATAGCATATCAGCGTGACCGTCGCGGTTCCGATTCCTACAAATATACTGACATTAACACAAAACGCAAAACAAAAAACATGTCACCCACTTAAAATAAGTTCCAAACGATGTTTCCATTTATGCAAACTTCAAAGATGAAGAAATTCATTATAAAAACAAACAGTTAGAATTTGGACCAGTTAACACGATTCACATCCTGTTTTATATTTATAAATTGATTTACATGATTTAGCGATTTCACATTTGATATAAATACACTTTTCTAAATGGTTTCCTGGAAAACAGTTGGAATCTTCTATTGCATCGAAAAACAAATATGTTAAAGAAAAGAGGGACGAAAGATACCAAAGGGACAGTCAAACTCATAAATCTAAAACAAACTGACAACGCCATGGCTAAAAATGAAAAAGACAAACAGAAAAACAATAGTACACATGACACAATATAGAAAACTAAAGAATAAACAACACGAACACAGGTTGTATTTGGTAAGTAATGCTATAACAAGATAAATGCTTTGGCACATCAGAAAGCAGTGTCCTATCGTCTAGGGGCAAACGATTGTATAATTTGTATAATAATAATAAAAAATGATTTTAATATGATTAAAGTCATTCTTCAAGAAAAAATGCAAAATATTTTCTATGCTGATTTCAGAGAACAAAAGACCATTACAAGAAGAAGGAAAAAGGAAAGATACTGTCTAATAGAGCATGTTGGGAAATATTTAAGCTGAATGATTTGATATTATGTCTTTCGAATATCATAACAATAGTGGGATCAGTAATGAAATTAAGTATTGACCA
The DNA here is from genome assembly GCF_963676685.1 of Mytilus edulis. Lineage (NCBI taxonomy): Eukaryota > Metazoa > Mollusca > Bivalvia > Mytilida > Mytilidae > Mytilus > Mytilus edulis. The sequence continues at coordinate 38,425,814 of NC_092350.1, forward strand.
TGGGGTGAGTAATATTAATTCTGTTTTACATAATAGTAAACACATTACCTGACAACGCTAAAAAAGAAAAATACAAACAGTCATGTAATAGACCACAAGACACAACACAAAAAACTAAAACCTAAGCAACACGAACCCCACCAAAAATGGGGGTGATCTCAGGTGTACCAGAAGGGTAAGTACACATGTAGCAATCCATCGTGTTGCTCTTGTTATTACAAACCCCAGATAATAGTTTAATTCGCCAGGTCACATTCGAAAAAAGGGAAGGAGATTGTAGTTACGACATAAGGAACATATCCGAGATCATGATCAAACAGAAAAAACTCAATGATCGATTCAAGATTAAAGTTGTGAGGGCGGTTTAATCAGAATGATGGGAAAGGTTTTTTGGGACTTATTTTAACAGGAAACGGTATGTGCAAATGAACTGAAATTCTTATGTGTCACGATGTCTTAAAAGTAAAAAAGTTAAGGGCGGATTGCTAAAAGCTAATAAAGAAGATACACGTTTTCCATCTTAACTGAGGAAAACTAGCGATACAAGTTTAATTCATATTAACATGGACTTTTGTTTATTCATTTTCTTTTATACATGTATATTCTACTTCAGATACAAACAAACTATATCATATCAATGTACGATACAACTGGTATTCTCCTTGGATTTGGCTGTTTGTTTACATGGATGAGTGTCTTGCATTATTTAGCGTATGATCACGTTTTTGGCGTAAGTACAAAGAATATGGAGTACGAAAAATATATTGATTAATTAATCCGAATTTGATTTTTTTTCAGTAGTCGATATTTTCCCTGTTTTAATACGTGTCTTACTTTTAAGATTTATTCATCTTTTTCAAGTTTCTTCATTTTAAAATTTGGAAAAATATATATTTTGACACATATTTTAATTCACACACCATTCTAGGATAGATCCTTCAATTATATAAAATTTAAAAGTTTAATAAAATAAAATTAAGATTACGTCGTCAGCAGCAGTTTAAACTTCTCGATTTGAAAAATCGCAGACTGACAGGCAATTAGAATAGTGCTATTTTCAGCTTGATAGTAATGTCACAAACATCTGCTTAGTAAGTTTTTTTTCACGTGATTTATTTAGTGAATTACTATTCCCAGGCCCTTTTGAGACCGAATAGTAAGGCAACAAAATAACTAGTTCATCAAAAATTGAATGCATAATGACATAAAAGTCAAACAATAGAATAATTTAAGACCAACTGTATATGAGATGATTGCAGTCTTATGTACAGCACTATCTTAATAAGATAAGCTTTGATAACAAAAAACAAACAAAGATCTTTATTTGAGCCACTTATATGGAGGTAAATCAAGAAAACATCTTTGGACGCATACAGTTTATGCGAGCACCAACAAAGAATCATGAGTACAAAAGGGATTCTTAATGTTCTTACTGCCTACGTCATCTCATCAATAACACACTACTTTTAAGTCTAATATTTTAATACTAATATTTAATATCTATAATTATAAGAAACCGTACAAATGGTGAATGAATTTTGTGTAGTTTTCAATTAAATGATTGATAAGTTTATATTCTAAATTTGTATTTTAGCTTTTATTTTCTGTGATGGAGAGATCAGCATTAGTTGTTTTAAAGTTCCTGGCCTGCATTTCAATATTGTTTACTGGGTTTGTGTTATTTGCATGGGTTGTCCTTGGACCCTACCATATAAAGGTACTTTATCTTAATATGTTGCACCTTTTATTTAAAGAATTTTGAGAATAGTTGAAATAAGATATTCGTAAAAGTTCATAACATTATTCATTTGACATCTTCTTAATATCTTTCAAGTTCGGTCAAACTATTAGATTCATGTTTTGATATCCTAGAGGTGAAAATAGTATTAAGATGATCAAATATATCATGCATAACGTTGAAATTGAAAATAGCAGCAGGGTACCAATGCTCAAATATATTTGTTCAGTAACGAGATAAAATCAAAGTTAAAAGAAAAACTAAATGGAAATCATAAGAATGCCAAAATTAACATGATCTGTAGCATTGACATGATATGCGTTCTGGTATGCCTGTATCAATCGCATTACGGTTAAAATCGGGAATAGGAAATGGTAAAACATGTTTATCGATGGTTACATTTCGTAAATCAATAAAGAAGCAAATCAAAAAACAAATAAAACTGGCGACATAGCATGAACTCCGATAGAGCTAACCCAGTTGCGTTCACATGGTAAAGTCGCCTACTATGCAGTTACACAAGCCATGCAAAAATAGAAACACGCAGTCAAAGAACATCTTCCTTAAGCTTATTGACCATAGATGAATTTGGCTAATGTTTTCTTCTCAGGTCCCTTCTTTTTATCGATCGTTTCTTTTAAATTCTTTTCTTTTTAAAGTAACTCGATTTCTAGTTATTGTAAAGTACTGTTCGTCCTACGTATGCAATTTATAAAGAGTTATTTTATTTTATTAGTTTGATTAAAGACACTTTATATATATAAAAAGAAAGTGAACAGAGATATAATGTTTTGATTACATATATATATTAAATTATAATGAACATATTGATCATTAAATGTTTGTTGTCTTTTTGACATATTTGTAGGTGGTGGGTGTTTCATTAACGTATTTCTCACATTTCTTTATTTATAAGACGAAGTGTTAAAGGTTAATATCACATATAAGTCACATGGGTGAATGACATGCACAAAAGTGGAACCTTTATCGGTTTAGTATAGCACAAACAATGTTATATAGGTTAAGTATTTCTTACATCTTGAAACAAAGGGTAAAAGTTCATCATACGTTGATCATAACAGTTCCAAATAATCTATAATACTAAGTTGTTGACCTGGCAAACTAACTGGTTTAAAGTGTTAATGATCACCATAATGAATTAGCTGACTGGTTGACCGAGATGACTGGGTCTCAATAATCAGACAAAAGACTCCAAGATTTAGATCGATTGTTTTGCTCCCTATTATGATATTTCAGATTCTATTGGCAGATATAGCGTGTATAGCAGCAAACTGTTACCTCAGATTGGCTCAGAAACGAATAATTCTAATGCAACATCGTTGGTTGCGTTCATTTTGATTGGATAACGTCACCAATTTTCATGGCATCAATCTATAATTGATGATACGGTAATATATCCCCGCCATTTACCTTATCTTGCAACCACCAACACACTTATTAATGCCGTCGGAGATTTAAATGCAATACAGATATCTCTTAAATGAACGACAGAAAATCATAGCATTTGGAGTGTATATAAACCGCAATGTAATGTTAACATATGTTCTGTATACAAAATAAACTGAACAAGAATATTTTTTGAAACCGTTAATTACCTTTTATTTACAGTTTGCTTCCTGGACATCCACCTTCCAGTCTTTGTTGTCTATTATGCACGGAGACGAAGTTTATGTCACTTTTACTGCTATTGATTCTGACAAAGAGATTATTTCGTATATCAATGTAATTTTTCTTGTGATATTTTTGGCTATATTTACTTTAGTCACTTTAAACATATTCATAGCAATATTCAACACAGCATATGAACATCAACATGACAATGTAAGTATATTTTGTAAAACGTATCTCATTTACTAATCGGTTATCAATTTATAATCTATATCTGTCATTAATATGAAAAGCAGAGATGTTGGTCAATTTATTTGATCCGTTAAATACAACTTACTCCTCCCTGATGGAGTTAACTCTTGTTAGCGAATTAAAGATATCTTTTTTCGACAGTAACCTTCCAATTATTCTAATGCAGTCCATCGAAAAATTTACTTTTTTTCTTGTGTTATCTTAATATACAAATATTGACTTTTTAGACATATAAAAGAGACCACAGAAGTGACCTTCTGAAATTTATAGGAAGAATGGAAACTAACGCGTTTGACACCGATGCATGTGTGTCATGTGTAAAACGTTGTTGCCCATCAATGTTGGGATGTATGTCGTAAGTATGAATATTGCCCAATTTATTATAACTGATATTTCTAAGACCGCCATTAGCTTGGAATTTAAAGCATATATTATCTCTATTGTCTGTGGGATGTAATATATATTCTACTTCAGTTTTATACATTTTCGAAAATAAGTGGCTGACTTTTGATTTCATATTCATCACATGAGTCGTCTTTATTCTTATTAGAAAGTATAAAACCACTAGTTCATAGCCCCATTGACTTCTAGGGTAAATATCGCAATCATACACATTAATGGCTACGTTGTCTTCATATAAGGTGACAATCATGTCATGTCAAAACTATATGTTATCCTGACTTGTGCTGGAAAATTAAACATACTGTTAATTGCATTTATTAGCTTAATAGTTTCCAGAAGTTTGATAGTACAAAAATAGGTACTTCTGATCTGAAAAACACCATTGGTGTACAATCCTACTATAATTTTATAAACTTTTTTTTTGTCATTTAAAAAAAAACTTTTAGCAAGGGTTCTACAGTGAGCTAAAGTCCGCAAGCTTTCATTTGATACCAACGCTACCCAAATAATTCACATATTGACAAAAATGCAGCTATGCGTAGGAACCTATTTGTTTAGTATATGTACTATTCTCTTGTTCTTTCTCGCGACCAGTCACACATCAGTGGTTTTATACCTCACACTCTGACAGATAATTCTGTCCTTAATTTAAAGAAGTTCAGTATAAACTCTCCGTAATACAACCAAACTACAAAGAGGAGGGTACGTCTAGGGCACTATGTTTTTTTCACAAAGTTGTAAGAGTCTGCGTTAGATTTGTTAATCATTCAGCAGGTCGAGACCTATAGAATTTTGTCGTCAGATTACATTTGCATAATATTTTACAAGCACAAAATAAAAAAAAAATGTTCCTATTAAATTGATCAAAAACACAATGAGCATCAATGCATTTTAGGCTAATGCCAGTTTATTTTAAATAACCCCCTTCCCCAAAAAAAAAACAACTGGGGGATGAAAGAATGAACTAATTTCCCTTAAACTAACTACATCAGTATATGGTTTAAATGCTTTAATGTACTATTATATCATTTTCATATGTATTTATCTGTCCTGAGTGTTCTTGCGTTTATTTGTACTCTATTCCTGTCAAGTAATGTTGGCATTTTAGCGGTATTTTCACCATTGCCATTTAAGCGGGACGGTTGGCTAGACGTAAAATCAGGTTTAACCTACCATGTTCTTAAAATATCCTGTATCAAGTTACGAATATGACAGTATTGCTTTTATTAACACTGTGTATAATTGTTTGGTAACACGAGACAACATATTTTTGATAATCTGTGTTGGTGTGCAGAATGTGGCTTTTGTTTTTATTTAACAATGGTCCTTTAATAAAATTTTGATGACCTTTGCAACGACAGAAGAAAGTTGAATAAAAAAAAATATTCCTTGTGAAACAAACAAAAAATAAATTTGTAGATGCAGTTTGCGTACGATTAACACTCACTCCTTTTATTTTACTAAATACCTGAAAAGTGAGGGGCATCCCGATTTCGAAATCTAAATGCAAATTGATATCATCTTTCGGATTTTATTTCGTTGATGTCTCATGAACGAATTTCTGAAGTATTGATTATTTAAAACTATGCACTTAAGACAGAAACATTGTTTGATAATGTGTGCATAGAACTATCATAGTCTGTAAATGTAATCACAACAGAGAGTAGAGAGAAATGAAATCTCTGAAAAATATTGCGCTGTATGTCATTCAAATTACGTGTTCTCGGTACAATTTATGCATGTAGTAGTCTTTTGTATTGTAAAAAATTCCGTTGATTAATCAAAGAAACAAAGTAGATAACATTATGTAAACAACCAATCATATTGTCGGAAACATTAGTATGCTAAATTATGCATATGTGCAGAGAACAATGTACCTGACCTGTTTAATAGTACAAATAATAGTAATAGTAATTGTTTTCATTTAACGAAAACTTATTATGATACATCTTCATATTTCAGGTTTTGTGATGAAACAAAAACAATCGAAAATCCTACCAATTAAAAGCAGGACTCCATAAAGCAATAATAGTTTTTGACGATGTAATTTGATGTCAAGATAGAAGAAAAAATATTGCAATTTACTATTTTATCAATGTAAACAGTTTTCATATTTGTATTTTTTGTGTTGAATAAAAACAAATTGTCTTTAATATGTAGCTGCATACACAGAAAGAAGTGAGATTAAAAAATGCAGTCCATCTTTATATAATTTTGAAACATGTTCTTTTATCAAACAAACACTTTTATTGATTATTCAATCAAATTTTTGAATTCAGTTTATATAAATGATAATACGAAATCGAAACCACATTACTTAAACAAGAACACAACAACGAAACACAACGTAATTGGATATCTAAAGAATATAGAAAAAAGACATTCATATTGTCTTGATACTTGACGAAGCATTGGCATCTTTATTCTAAAAGATATTCAAATTCTATTGCTACTGATAACTTAACGACATGACAATTGCAACAGGCAACAGGTGTAAGCCTGTGACGTCACTTAAAATGTTTGCATGATTCAACTTTAACTTTAAATTATTTGATAATCTTAGTACTGAGTGTTTATAATTGTGTAGTTGGTACTATTTCTTTGAAATGTGTCTCAATATTTTATCCCCGTTTTTGTAGTATATAAAATAATGTATGAGGTAGGATTGCTAATGAAACACCTATGAACATGAAGTCAAATGACGAAGATAAAAACAATTAAATTACAGCGTACTACCTTCAACAAGGAAAAGAACGTATAGGCAGCTGTTTTGTGTTTTTCTATGTTGACGTTGATGTTTGTTTGTTCCTATTTTGTGCTGTTACACGCTATGCCATGTTAAGGGTAATATTATTCTATCCACATGATGTATGTGTCTGTTACCCAGTGGTTGTCGTAAGCTCTTATTTATGTTTTCCTTAAAATGTACATTTTTAAATAAAGCAGGCCGTTAGAATTCTAGTATGAAGAAGAATAAATAGATTAATAAAACAAAACGAACTACAAAGAAAATTCATTACAGAAAGTCCCTTAATAAATGACGGATATCATAAGATAAAACACATCAAACGAATAAAAACAAATGCTATATTTCTGACTTGGTACATAGATATTTCCTTGTTTGGGAAAATGGAGCATAAACAGTGGTATTATGCTAGCTAAACCTCTCACTTACCTGTAGTGAGCATATAACTCCGTATTATTGACAACAATGTGTGAGAAAATCAACCAGATATGATAGGATCATATGCAAAAAATGCAGACAACATAGTGCAATCATCATTAACACAAATAGGACGGACAGATATAATAGGATCATATGCAAAAAAATGCAGACAACATAGTGCAATCATCATTAACACAAATAAGACTGACACGAGCAATATTTAAAAAAAATTATTTTGGTATTTTCCACCAGAAATATGTACAAAAAAATAAACTATACCTAATTACTACAAAAGTAAAGCTTCCATAGATTTACACCAATCATATTGTATCCAATATTTTAAACAACAAGAGAGTATCTAAGACCTTTAAGATGAACAAGTGAAATCTAAACGTCCGGATTGTTCATGTGCATCGTCAAAATACAATTAATTTGCAATACTCATAGAAGAAGACCCTATATCAATACTGAACGAATAACAATGAGATGAAGAACAACGATCAAGAGTTGTTGACGTATTTCTAAACTATGTTAACGTCCTTCCTTTTATCACAAAGTGATTAAAAATTAATCTAGAGTTGTCTCTCTTTATCTGTTGTTTTACAGTAATTCACAAATACTAAAATTGAAATGATACACACTTTCTGTATATTATACTCATTTGTGAAGACGTTCCATCCTCTGTTTTTTTTATTTATAACTTTTACAACTAATACAAAAACAATCCTTTGTATTATACATACATTTTATTACACCAACTTGTATTTACATTTTCATGACTAGAATATACATTTTTACTTTGTGGCATTACTTTGGCTACAGAGTATTTTATAATATTTTGTTGAGGCGCCAGGGTGACTACCGATTACCTATACACAATGGCTATCAGCTGACCTATGTTGACATAGTGTCATAAAACCCCTGGTAGTTAAACACGGTTACACCACCACCTACCATGGGGAGTGACCGGGGAAAACACTCGTATTACCAATGATCCAATTATAAGTGCCCCACCTGTTGGCAGGTGTAGGCCTCCCCTCTATAAGATGCGGTGGAGGAGGTCCCAGAGTTACCCATCTGTAGACCCCACCGTTACCACTAACCACATTTTCCAAACCTGCAAATTGTAGAACTTGTCAGGCCCAGATAAAAAGGCCAAGTGAAATAATCCCCCAATCACTGTCAGTCTCCCTGGACCGCCACATGAGAGCCCCAGTCAGCTACCAAATCTGACTGGGGTTCTCACCTCCACAAAATGTTCATTATTGAATCATTGGAAAAGTTGATTTTGTTGTGCATAGGAAAGACTCAATCCCCCCTTGTATATTCTTTAAAAAAACCTGATTTCCAGTTTGTGACAAATGAGTTCCATCTGTTCTGTATAAAGACACTTCACTTGCCCTAATGTTCTCATGTAATATAGCTTTCCCCCCGTTTTCTATTACAAAGTTTTTGACCACTGAATTCACTTTTTTTCTCTTCTGTTTGATTATTGCACCCGCATTCAAGGGGGCAAAATGACGGTATCTCCGCTGTAGCATTGAAGACCATATTATAATAACATTTTTAAATAAAGCCTTGTAACGTAGGAGAGAATATTTTACATTTTCAATTAAACCCTTCCCTGTCAATTCTAAATCTGTCAAATCATAAGCTCCACAGTGAATAATAAAAAAATGAGGAGAAGTTAAAAAATTCCCTTTTGCGTCCAGTAGGGAGTCCAAATCTTTAATCTGTAAACCAGGTTGCCCAATCCAGTATGTTGTTACACCTTTTGACCCTAGTCCCAGGTTGTTCCTACCATATTTCTTCGTCTCTACGTTGACCAAATGAACAAGGGAACTTCCAACAATTCATAAAATCTTGGGACCTGTGAAAACCTGTAGCTTGTTAGCCTTTTGAAACTAGAAAAATTGCAACCTTATATAGCGAGAATAAGCAAGCGATTTCCATCTGCCTAATCTCATAATTACTTCCTCTGAGACCCCCTGTCTAGCTAGTTCCGTGGCTCCCCCAATTCTAAAACTATGTGACCTAAAATGACATTTACTTATATGAAGAAAATGTAAAGCTTTTCCCAGTATACTACTGAATTGGTATTTAGTTAAAGGCATACCAGACAAACCAGTATAATTGATAAACAAATCTGTATTGTTACAGGTAGGTCGTACCTTTAAATATCTATTAATGAGTCGTATCGGACAGTAGTTTTTTTCTGTTCTCAGGTATCAATAAAGTAACAGACTTTCCCTTTTGGTCAGTTTTTTACCACCTTACTCTTAGCTCCAGGACTTTTCTCCTAACTAAAATATCAGAAATTGTTAAGTTGGAGCCATTTATAACAGACTCGGGTTTTGAAGTAGTGATTTCCCCTACTCTTAGCGCAAACCAATGAAGGCAACAGAAAAAACTGCTAAAAATAAAGCAGCTTCATATTTATCATGTATATTCTTACATACTTTATCTAAACAACTTATCATATTTGATAACAATTGCGCTGTAATTGGTGCGCTAATGTCATTACGTTTTCCTCCTTGAATTCTTTTTATTCCTTCTAATGCCTTTCCAATTATAAAAAATTTTGTAGTATCCTGTATCCCTTGAATTTTATGATGGTATGAAACTCCTGATATATAAGATGATATGCCCCTCCCCCCGAAAGTCCCTGTACTGACAAAAAAGCTATCAAATTTAGCAAATTATTGACTGGCACCGGCCAATCCTGTTTCAATTTATAAGATGATTTAAAAGTACAAAGTTTTGACAGAACCAAATTGTATGATTTTTGTGTATTTTTGGACACACCTTGATTGACAATATATTCAGCCACCTGACTTAAATGTTCCAGATCTGTGTTGGAATTTTGGTTGGTTTGCTTCTGGAGCTATGCTTCTGAACTTCCCCACTGAGAACGAGAAAGACAATCAGAAATTTGGTTTTGTTTTGAAGGGATATGAATTGCCTTAACTAATGTATTATTTTTTAAGTTCATTAAAACCATCTGTCTTACTAAAGTCATAACTCTACTTGATTTGCTAGTTTTCATATTAATGATTTGAACAACCGCCTGATTATCAACATGAAAAATTACGTTTTTCTTAACAAAATAAGATTCCCAGGACATAAGATCTAGAGCAGCTACAACTGGAAACAACTCTATCAACGTCATATCTCTGGTGATTCCAGTCTCAACCCAATGTTTTGGCCATATGCCTTGGGCCCACTGACCTCAAATAAATCCCATACCCTCCTTTGGACCCCCTGCACTATCAGTGAACAACTCTAATTTTTCATTTGAAACTCATACATTGTATGTTATTACAGTGACAACATTGTATTGTTTTAAAAAGTCTAACCAAACTTCTAAATCTGCTTTCATCTGCTTGTTTACTCGAATTTTGTAATACGATTTTCTTATCCCGATTGTTGAATTTATGAGTCTGCGACAGAAGGTGCGGCCTGGAGCAACTACCTTACAAGCAAAATTCAGGAGCCCAAGAAGGGATTGCATATCTTTAAGAGTTTTATTTTAGAACTGTCCAAGGTATCTCTAATTTTGTGAGAGTTTGACCAGTTTTTCATTTGGAAGTCGCATGATTAAATTCTGTGTATCAAATTCTATACCCAAAACATAAGTAATGTAGTCGGCAAAATAGTCTTGTCACTAGCAAGAGGAATACCTATTCTGTTGCATACCTCTTGGAATAACTTCAAAGTATTGCCAACTTTTGATGTTTGGCTCAACTCGACAAATAGAAAATCATCTAAATAATGTAGGATATCATCATTTCCGCTTTTTAGCTGTATTATCCTATGCAAAGCTTTTGCAAATTTCTCCCACAGGGCACAACTTATTGAGGCCACCATAGGGAGCATTTTAATATTCACCCTGAAATTTTATCCCCAACAAGTCAAAATCGTGCAGGTTAATTGACAACAAACGAAAAGCTGCTTTTACGTCACACTGACTTAATCGGGCAAATGTTTTGTGTCTATTAATCAAACATGCTGCTTCGTCCACTGAACTGTACTGCACTGAACAATGATCTTTATCAATAAAATCGTTTATTGAATTATTCTCAGGATAGAATAAATGTTGAATAAGTCTGAAATCCCCATCTTTTTTTGGCACTAGCCCGATTGGTGATACCTGAAGTGTGGGAAAAGGTGGGTGTCTAAAAGGACCAGCAATGCGACCAAGTTTAACTCCCTTCATTAATTTTTCTTTAAAAATTTTGGGTAGCTGTAATGCACTTTTTAAATTAGAACTGTCCATTGGTTCCCTAGAGCCAAAATATTTTAATGAAAAACCGTATTTAAAACTAGATATAATTTCATGTGCTACACTGTGAAGTGGGTAGAATTCTAAATAATATTCCAAGACTGATACTTTTATTGGAGTATTTCCTAATGAATAAAAATTAATACTTTTTGTTAATTCTACGTTGGGCCCGGTTATTACATTGGGCCTTTCTGTGTTTGCCACTGCATATTTCACATATGTGTTTTAACCTACAACGAGGGATGTAGGGACAGTCATTACCATTATTATAGTATTTACATGACATATTTACACTTCCACTAGTAACCTGTGATTGTTGGTGTGTTCTATTGTTTAAAAGTGTAGCTGCATTTGAGTTTATAATTACCACGATTTTGTGTATTTGTTCTATAATTAGTTATCAAAAGTACCAGGATTATAATTTTATACGCCAGACGCGCGTTTCGTCTACATAAGACTCATCAGTGACGCTCAGATCAAAATAGTTAAAAAGCCAAACAAATACAAAGTTGAAGAGCATTGAGGACCCAAAATTCCCAAAAGTTGTTCCAAATACGGCTAAGGTAATCTACTCATGGGGTAAGAAAATCCTTAGTTTTTCGAAAAATTCAAAAGTTTTGTAAACAGAAAACCCTTTGATTGCACTGATACACTGTTATGTACTGTGGGAGATGTGATGTGTAATAGCCAATATTCACCTGTATATTTCCCCAAGATAAATTTGGATTCTTTTCTATTTTTAGCCTAAATTGCTCGTCATAGGTGACCCAGTTTTCTGACCTTGTTGCCGCTAATCTTTTATCGCGCATATATTTTAACAATTCCTGCGCCCGTGTGCTGTATTTCTCAATGTAGACACTCATAAAAATCATAAATGCTGAAGTCCATTTATTTATTGACAAATAAACCCGCGACGATCTTTTTTCAATGCAAATTTTCCCCCTTTTTTAATTTCAAATCGCCCTCGTCAACCTCTTCCGTTTCTTTTTGCGTTCTCAAAAGAAAATGAAGCTCTATAAACTGTCCCTCCCAAATCTTTTCTTTAATTTCAAAAGGCACGTGTTCTCCCACTGTGTCATGAACGCTAGATTCTTGTGACGGAGTGAAATAAATGGAATTATTTGCAATTTCAAAGTTTTTGTGTAACGGGTCGTGCCTTCAAGAGGGGAATGCCCGTGCATCCTCCTCCGACTCATTACCTGATGAGATATCAGTAGTTTTCACAGGTACTTCTGCCACCACGTGTCCGACCTCTTTTGTTTTCTTGGCAGTTCTTCTCCGGTCAGCTCCGTTTTTCTTTTGGGCAATTTCTTCATGCTGCACTCTCTTTTCTCCTGTCCTGCTGGTCGTTCTTCTTTTCTTCCCCTTGGCCCTTGATGGCGATCCTATGGCATTTCTCTTAAGTTTTTTAGTCATCTTCTTTTTGGATAGTTTAACTAATTTGCGTAACACCTACTGTAAACTTTGTCTGAATGGACCAAAACTATTCAAATATGCATTTAGAAACGCAACCCGAAACTACGATGTATTAGCACAAAGGTTTCTTACTTACCTGAGATCCCAGAAGATGTTGATACTTTGTCTTCTTTGAATGACAACGATGTCGTTTGTCTAACTGGTAAAACATCCACTAATTTTGTCTTTATATGTAAAAACCATTGCTTGGAATGTCTCACAAAAAAGTTTGGAATAAAACTGATAATCTAACATATTCTTTAACATCGCTTACAAAGGATAACCGGTTAAAACATCACAAATCTGTCCTGCCAACTGTAATATCAAAGTAAACGAAGAAAATCTATCGTCATTTCACTGAATACTAACAACTTCTAAAACTCTTTATAAAGAAAAAAGTAAAATCACAAAGATACTGAAATCCGAATGAAATCCAAAATTGAAAGTCCGTAATCAAATGTCAAAATCAAGAGCTCAATAGGTAAACCTGTCAAAATAGGGATACAACTGTCAACATTGTGTAAAATCAATATAAAGAAATTGTTTACAAAAAAACACAAAAAGACAAAACACATAAGCAAAATTAACCATAGCACAATAACACAATGACGGGATGTACAAGTACCGAGCCACGTCAAATAGATAAATAGATTAAACAGTAAAAAAGTAAAAAAAAAAAAAAAATACTATGAAGCAGGATTATAAAGTTAAGAGTATGAGAGCGTGCATTAACCACTATTCATTTGGAAATTTTAAGTCCACCAACGGTTGAAGTGTTGTCTGGAGTGCTATCATGAAGGTTTGCTTACTTTCCAGCTGAAAAAAAATTATCCTTCCCTTTAGTTGGATGGTATCATTGGTTAAACGAGACTTTTCAATTATAGAGAAGGAATTGATTGATACATTGGATGCATTCTCTGTTAACTCTTTTTTACAGTGTTAAAGAAAGATTGTGCAACCACGTTTTTAATCGATATAACAGTTCTTTGACTATAGGATGTTCTCTTCTTCACCATATTCTGATTATAGTTCGCTCTGTAAATTATAAATTTGACTTCCTTTTCATTAACATAAAGTTAAAATCTATTTCTCTCTTTTTCACATATGGTTAACATGTATATAATATCATATAAAATGCAGGATGTGGTTATATTTCTAAAATTTCCGCAATTAACTGATACAGGAAATGTGGTATGAAGTTATATATGCGTCAGGTGAATTGTAAAAATAATCACCAAAAAAAAGTTGATTATAGGTATGGCAACACCCGCAGCAGACATGTCTGACAATGGAGACGTGCCAAAAACTCGTGCACGTGTTGGTTTTGAAATGAAGACTGCGGACCAAAACATTGAAGGTAAATATGAAATATTGTCATTTAAACATAAAAAGCTGACTGTTAGATAAAATATGAAATCAATTAATATATCAATCGAAAACAAAATGTCCACCTATTTCTTCATTTTGATACTTTCCCTCATTTGTCATGCAATGATTAGAATTTCCATACAGAATAGAGCTTAAATATCGCATAACATTTATTTCGTTAAAATTAAAAATAATATTAGAGAATGTTATTTTTTTACGCAGATCATTTGCAGCACAATTCTGCTACAAAAGGGAGAGGTGAGGCAGAACTTCTTAAAAAACTTGATAATCATTTCAAAGATCCATACACACGGATATGTAGAGATCGTGGTATTGGTAGGATACCAGAAAAACTCATTCTTCTGCCTTTAGTATGGTTTTTCTGCACATATCAGGTAGCTTAATTTTTATTTCACATTTCAATTATTCATTTTTTTTTATAGATTCTTTGCATATGTGCGGATTCCTGAATTTCATATCATATTTTGTACTGTCATATTCTGTTCAGAAACATAATCAAAAGCTTCGCTTATTATGTGAACTATATGTTTTTTACAATTTGTACATTTTTTGTATCAATGCATAACTCGGATCAAAATTGTACTGTGATATGAGTGTTTGAGACCGAATCGTGACACCCACATCTTACCTAATTCATTATCTTAGGTAAATATCGTTGAATGACAAAATCAATACAAAAATAATATATATAAATATTTATTTAAATGTTTGAAATAACTATCTCTGTGATCACATGATCATTTGATCTTAGTGATTTTTTTTATATTGCAAATTAAGCACTTCCTGATGTCTTTTATTGCTATATAAAGTCATAATTAATAACAACGTCAATCACTTTCCGGAACATTATAAGGCAGGAAAATAATTTTATTCTTAAATATTTTGATGGCTATTGAAAAAATATATTTTTTTTAGTATGTTTGCCAATGAGACAACTCTCCACAAGAGATTAAATGACACAGAAATTAACAACTATATAGGTCATCGTACGACCTTCAACAATGAGCTAAGTCAGCAATAAAAGGCCCCGAAATGACAATGTAAAACAATCCAAACAGAAAAAAACCCGGCCTAATTTATATACAAAAAAGGCTACACAATATATAGAATGTGGTGGAGAAAAATATAAAAGCGGACTCCAAACCCTCCCCCTAACCTGGGACAGTGAAAATTTAATCATATTAAATTAATGTCCTTTCATGTAATTTTTCATATTTGGCATAAAACTTTTGAGGGACCCAGTAAACCAGTTCCTGAAAAAGTTGTTATGACAAAATATTATATATAAGTGTATTTGACGATAAAAGATAATTTCGCATTTTGAATAACGCAATAATTTGGGTAATAAGTAAATATCATTTGCCTCATGTGTTAAATGATATTATATATATATTTGTTTTGTAATACTCTATTTCTTTAGTAAAATTGATAACATATCTTATACATGGAATTTCCTTTTTAATACTAGTAACTTCCCTTACAAAAAGGTTAACCAGTTAGTTTGAATGGGTAGAACATTATCGAGTGAATAATTGTGAGATTTATTGTAGTTTCCGGAGATCATAGGAATTGGCGGTTTTTGAGAAATACATTCATCAAGAATATTTAACAACACGAGAGTTAGTCGAATTTATTTTGTCATTATAGTTAGTACTTTTTGGAACTGATCGGGCACAGTTTGCTGACTTTTTGGAGCGAAATAATGTAGCAATGAAACATTTGTTGTTGAAAGACTGGTCACCAGATTATGAAACTATGCCCTATCCTCCATCGACTGGTATCTATGCAATTTACACAATAGATAATCTGCTAGAGCATATCAACTATACTGTTACAAACGTAAGTATTGTACATAACCTGGATGCATCTTAGGTCTAAATGAGTGCCGTTGGACCAAACAAAACTCATACAACATTTTGAAAATATGTGTTATTGTTTATTGGTCTAAAACCTGCTCAATTTGTATTGGACGAGTTTAAAGTAAAGTGGCTTAATAAAAAATCAAGTTCCGTCCGTTTGTCCGATCGAATGTAGGCGTTTGAGTACAATTGACTTGAGAAGTGAAACCCTGCATGTTATGTGTATGTTTCAATCCTCTCAACAAATACGAAAACTAATTATATCAATTATATATCTATATATAGTGAATGAACAACAAATAAAAATATGTTGATTGAAGAAATAATTCACGGCAGCCGTAGATTTGTTTTCATTTAACCATGGCTTTGGCATTTATATTCGATTATTTTACGGCTGCCATGAAGTATTTCGATTCTTATAGGACAACTTCGCTAATTTTGTTAATTGTAAAAGCCCTATACACACGATACTGCTTTGGCTGTTCCGTTTAACTCTATTTTGATAATATAAGTAAAATTAATATATAATTCAAAGATTTTTTTTGAATCGCATTTTTCACTTATATATTTTCTTCCAATGTAATTTTATTCGCTCTGAGGCGTACATGAAGATTTAAAAAATAACATCATTTCGAGGAATTTTCCCATGAAAAATGAATTGAAATGGACTGATTTGCTCATTTTGCTGTAGAATAGAGACCAACATATTGTATCAGAATCTTGACCTTCGTAAACTGGGGATTTTGATGACGAAAATTGAGAATATATGGCAGTATAAATAAATTGGTCTTAACTCGAAACAGCCGTTTTTGTTTATTACTTCGTTTGCGCTAAACGTAGATATATTGTAAGTATACTGGTTGACGATAATAGGTCGTTATAATAGAATTGTCGATAATCCTCTAGTAATAGTTGTTTATGTTTGACTAAGTCTTGGTTACTGGGTTTTAAAATGTCAGAAATCAGTCTAAGTTCGAAATATCGGCTCTAGTATATATTTACAACTTACCTCTCCTCTAGAATCATTTGTTATGAATCTCTGTTTGTGCGAAGCTACAAAATAATTAAAATAATTAGATGAAGTGGGTTATTGATGCTGAATAAATGACTCGTGTGTCAAAAAGTAAATTAATACAAAACCAAACCTCGAGGAAAATTTTAAACGAAAAGTCCCTAATTAAATGGCAAAATCAAAAGCTCTAACACATCAAACAAATTATGTTATCAACTGTCACATTCCTGATTTTGTACAGACATTATCTTATGTAGAAAATGGTGGATTGCACATGGAGTTATAGCTGGATAAACCTATCAATTTTATGAAACCTGCATCTGTAGATTTAACTTTAACCTTAACATGAATGCTCAAATAAAAAAAAAAGTCAGGAAAGTATAAAGACTGAAATACTGGAGAACTTATATGACGAAAAAAAGGCACAAAAAGAACCCACATATCACATAAGGCAAACATACCTATAGGAGTAGTAACCTTTGAGTCTTATTAATTTCAAAGTGTATATCAATAAAGAAATAAGTTAAAGCATTCGATTGGTTAATGATTTGCCTTTTTAAGTTCTACATCATTATGACCTGATATTATTGCTACTCAAAATTCCATTTTGTTTTCTAGAAACTTCCAAACATTCATCACATGCCCCCTCCCCAATCCACAAAAAACTTCGTTTCTTTTCTTACACGTTTCCATAATTTTATAAATAACTAAATTCCATAGTAAAGTTACAAACAATCCGATTAACTAGTATTTATGAAGTTTCATAACAATGGATATTTCATAATATTATGCAATTTCTTACTGGCCTCGACTGTATATGATCTTTTTATCCGTAGGTTTACAACATACCCACAACATCAGTCGGGTCTTTCTTTATACGACGGACAAACGGAACAGGTGGGAAGGAAAAACCAGTAACAGTGTGTCTCAATTACTTCAAAACAGGAATATATAATGAAGCCGAAGAAAAAATAGCGACAATTGATACAACTCGTAAAACAGGTAATGAGCCGTTTAATAGACAGCTTGATATCATAAACTATAAACAACATGCAAAGACTTAACTGTAATCGATAGCTTATAAATAAATTGACAAAATCTTCTTCCTAGTGTCATTTTAACGAAAATAAAATTTTTATGAACATTTAGATTTGTTGGTCGAATAGAGTATCATATTGAAACACAATACATTTATTCAAGTACTTTGCACTCTTTTTATGTGGTAATTGTTTAGCTGTTTTAAGACGGACGTCTAAAGCACTAAACATATTTGCTAAACTTAAATTTCATTTTTTGTTGTTGAACAAAAAGAAACAGCTTACCTCTTATCTTGCTTATGGCTTATACTAGTCTATGATACCCAAATATGTATCAACTAGTACACAATTTTATTTAGGGGCCAGCTGAGGATCACTTCCGATCGCGAGTGCGGGATTTTCTCGCTGCGTTGAAGACCCATTGGTGGCCTTCGGCTGTTGTCTGCTATTTGGTCGGGTTGTTGTCTTTTTGACATATTCCCCATTTCCATTCTCAATTATATGATTTTTACTATTAATATATGGAGAGAACTACACAAAGACAAACAATAGTCCTCAAAGCATAACGAAATAACCTTTACACTAAATGTCAGGTACTTTGGGAAGGGCGCCAGTACTCAGCTCTGCCATTGTTTATCTGATTTTATTTCTTTTACGTATAAAAATCAGATAAAACACATACAAATAAAATCACAATAGATACCAGACTTAACATTTTGTACGTCAAACTACAAAATACAACTAGTTTATCATTGAAAAGTAAGCAGTGTCGAGACTCTGCTTGCGATAAATAAATTCAAAGATACTTTGTACCGGTGTACCAAGTAATGTCCATTGAAGTAAGATAATTGTTAAATTCTACAATCGGCAGTTAATTTTCTTGACAAACTTTTACTTCATCACAGGCAATATCTGTTTATTTTGTAGATGAATGTCAAAGTAAGAAACAAACTTCTACACTATAACTCGTGTATTACGATATTTCTCCACTCTCGACAGTTAAATGTTAGTTATTCAAAGAGCTCGGCAAGCCTCGCGCTTTAAATAATAAAATTTAACTGTCTCGAGTGGAGAAATATCGTAATACACTTGTTGCAGTGTAGGAATCTATATATATCATTTCTCGTGTATCTGTTATTTCAACTAGATGGAATAGATGAGTTAAAAATGCGTATAAAACATTAATTAAACAATAAAGGGAAGGTATTGTCATAACGGATTGAGTTGTTTAATGATTAATATATTTGTTTTTCATGAGAAATCATAAAAAAGAAATTTGCTTCCTACAATTTAAAAGAAAAAAATATTTCAACTTCCTGTGCATACTTCCTGATATAAAAACCCGTTGTCAACATAGAAAATATCCTTTCAAAAATACTTCCAGCACGTTGATGATGTAAAGTTTTCTATTTACTACCAGACTGTAGAGACATTGATAAACAAAGTCCACCAGGGTATGGATTTCAACCAAGCATAGCAGACCTGATGCGAAGCACTGATGGAAAACTAGTGAGGTAATATAATCTGGTGTAGATTTACCAACTGCGCAAACAAATATGTACCTTTCTTTTATTTTTTATATTATGTTGTAATGCTAGTACGTTAATATTGATTATATTTCCTCCCATTTCCTATAATCGGAATCACGCTTGTATAGAATATTCGTTGACAATATTGTAATTTCTGTTTATTTTTAAATGCAGAAAAAAGTAAAACGCTATCAATGAACAGAAAAGGGAAAACATAGGCCACATTCCGAAAATGGTGAATGAAACCTGCATGTTTAGCAAGCTAAACCTCCTACCTGTATGATTGAAAAGTCTCCTTGTTACTTCAGACAACTAACTATTTCACAATCAAACACAGAAGATGGAGCTTCTGTTCAAAGTATTAATGTTTATATATTGTGGCCAACACAAGGTTTTCCCAATATATCATACATGACAAAGGATTCGCCTGACTTACTAAAGATTTGTATGTCCATTAAGATTCACTGGTACAAGCTGTACCTTTTCATGAATGTGACCTACCGAATTAGACTATTTACCGGAATAAGCAACACGACGGGTGTCACATGTAGAGCAGGATCTGCTTACCCTTCTTGAGCACCTGAGATCACTCCAAGTTTTTGGGTGGAGTTTGTGTTGCTTAGTGTTTAGTTTTCTATGTTGTGTCTTTTGTGCTATTGTTTGTCTGTTTGTCTTTTTTGTATGTAGCCATGGTGTTATTTATTTTCGATCTGAGAGTTTGACTGTCCCTCTTGTGTCTGTCGTCCCTCTTTTTCTGTACCCCTCCCCCAAAAACAAAACAAAAGAAAGCACAATTTCAAATCAAACAAAAACAAAAAGAGATAACAGAAGCCAATGCATAGTTCTAGTTGTTTAAGACAACTGTAGATACTTTTAAAACCATTTTCATAGTTTTGACACTATTCGGACTTATAGTAAATTGGATAAAAACAATTTTGTTTATTATGAGAACAAAAATTTGAAAATGTTAATGATCATTTATTTCTCATGTGTGAACGAATTATTTCTCTACTTATTTATATTTGTTTTAGATTGTTGTCGGTTAACATTGAGTTCAAACTAAGTTCAATCCATTTGAATGCTGAAACTGGGAAAGCTGTACAGTGTTTTGGTATTCACGGAACTGTAAGTAGTTCTTCGTAAGATTTCTACTAGTGTTTATGTTGAATAATAAGAAAAATAAGTCAGCTTCACTGATATATAATTCTATGTTGCTGTTTCATCTGTTTAAAAACTACTTGTTTGCAACAAAACATGTATGTGTATTCGTAAATGATCTCTTCAGCTTGTTATCTTTATGTATATGTACATTACAGTTATTTTTCGGCTTTGGTTTAATACGAGTATCGTGACAAAGGATGACTTTTTATTTTAATGTGTCTCGTTGACATCACTGAATGCGACTTATTGTTATATTTGATATGAATGAGCATCCAGACGAGTGAAAATACTTTTTTTCATTCGACAACAACAAGCAGAAATTAGTTTTCAAGAAAAATAATAATCATATAAATACCTCAACCTCATGTGCTGTATATAGTTTTAAAATAGCAATGTTTGTTCTTTTCTAATTGTTAACTGGTGCAGGTTTTCTTTGACAATCGAAAAATAGATGGACAAATAACAGTTAAGCTCAAAACAAATGTTGAAGAAGTGAAATGCAATTCAGACAGTGCGAGAAACGGTAGGTTACATATGGTTAAATAATGTTGTTCTATTGTTACTGTTCAACGTACGGTAGGGAAACTAGTAAATTTAACATACTTTAATTAGATAGGGTATAATGATTCGGTATACCAATTAAACTAATGATATAAATCTTTTTTAATGTAAACATAATATTTGAAAACATAATTTTAAGACGAATGTTTGTTTAAAACACCAAGCACACGCTTGAATTATTTATCAATTTACAATATCACCAATAAAGTCTTGACATCACCAATTTCTGTTCCTTTGACTAAAATATTTGAGATATTTATATTAAGGCTTTTCCACTTTCTGGAAAGACTCTTTGCTTTTGATCGAATTTTATTTCTCTTCTGCTTAATTTTTCTTCCAACTAATCTTTAATTCCACATGTATTGATGTTTCAAACTTATCAGTTGCAACCGAAAAAGAGAGCGACATATTTATTTTTCCAAATTGCTCGTTTTATCCTCACAAATATTACATTTAATTTTCATCGAAGCGTTCGGACAGTTAGTTCCCCTTCTTTACCTAACATAAGTGCATTTTCATAGTCACACATAAACCAAAACTCAAAGATACGTAGGGTCTCTTAATTTTAGGTCCTTGGTCAACAAAATTGAAAAACAGGTTAAGGTCACATACTAAATTATATTTGTGGTTCATTTTTATAGAAAAGGGCTATGCTCTTTTTATTTGTGGCCTTTACTGTATGACCTTTAAGTTGATGTCAAGATCAAATACAAATTTGATGATCTAGATTTTGACCTTTTGTGTAACTTCTCAGTACGTAATACACGAGAAAGTGATTAGTTCATTTACATTCATTTTCAAACATATTACCTTGAATTAGACTTATCACCGCGTTTCACTTACACGAGCAACAGGGCGGATGAAATACGTAAAGCAGGATCTGCTTACCCTTCCGGAGCACATACTAACACCTAAAGTGTTTGATGATGTTCATGTTGATTAAGTTTTCTTTGTTGCGTGTAACGACTATTGTTAGCGTTGTAGTTTTATCGAATTTTGCGGTGTTGTAAGTTTATTTTCGATGTACATGTATGACTTGTAATGTCCTTTGGTATCTTTTGCCTCGCTTCTACATTATACCTATCAAAGCCTTTTTTGAAAAAAATCATTAAAAACTATTTCCTCAATGATTTCAGCAAAAACACAAGACATTGTGATTTCTGCACTTGCATTGTTGTTCTGTTTACTGCACGGGCTGTTTTGTTTGCAAGGTTGGATTACTTCTGCCATACTGTTCAAGGTAATGCAATAGATTTTATTACATTATTCGTTGAAATTGACAATTCAATGTAATATTCAAAAGAAATATACTCTATATTTTATATACTAGTAAATAAAATTCTTTTAGACAATATTTTATCTAGTTAAGCATCAATATTGAAGAAGTGTCAAACGTTACTTTTGATAAGCTATAATATGAAAACATATTTCATTGAAATAAATGTAATTGAATGTAAATGCATTGAAGTAACATATTTTCCATTGAATGTGTATACTCGATAGGAAATTTTAGTTCTCATATAGCCATATGACTTACAATATGTCTTATGATAAAAAAACATATTTTAAAAGCTTAATATGTAATCCGTACAAAAAACCCTGATATTTGTCGAAATTGATTTTTAATGTTTGTTTCAGAAAACAAGAGACTACTATAACGATTTGACAGGAAAGAGATTATCAACAAGGGCATGTTGGGAAATATTTAAACTAAACGATTTAATTCTGTTCTTTTCGCATTGTGTTACAATAGTTGGATCGGTGATAAAAATAAGCATTGATCATGGGGTAAGTTTTTTTCATTTCGTTTATAGAAACTTATTAATAACACGAGTAACACGACGGGTGCAACATATGGAGAAGGTTCTGCTTACCCTTCCGGAGCATATGAGATCACCCCAAGTTTCTGATTGGGTTCGTGTTGTTATGGCTTCAGTGTTCTATGTTGTGTCTTTTGTACTGTATTACTTGTCTGTTTGTCTTTTTCGTTTTTTAGCCATAGCATTGTCAGTTTATTTTCGATCTATGAATTTGAATGTCCCACTGGTATCTATCGCCCTTCTTTTCTTCTGTTTTATAGTTTTTAGTTTAAGATAAATAAAGAAAGGCTATGATCCCATCGATCATTCGGTCACGGAAATTGCACAAATATAAAAAAATCCTCAAGTCTATAATTTGTATATATTATGTACGGATGAATATACGGAAAATGATATGGAAACTTTAGTTATAAGATTTGATGTTACAATTATGTCATAAACAGGTCGACATTTACGTTTCGGCACTAAAAGACAATCTTACGTATGGGTTTAATTAACATTATCTACGAACAAAAGCCCTACAAAAAATGTTAAAGTTCCTAAATAAAGAACCTTGCATAAGACATCTTGTGGTACATACTCTTTTTGCTTCTATCTAAGTATCAAAGGCATGTCTTGTGAAAAATCGAATAGTGTTGTTTATTTAATAGAAAACAGTTGGGCGTTTCGAATGCAAGGGGCTTCATAGTAGCCTTAGTAAATCTACCTTTTTTAATAGAAGATCTTTCCTCGTGAAAAATGATGCTCGATTCGAAGAAGGGGAAATTTTCAGTTTTATTTTATTCTGTTATATGTTTCAGCTACAGACAAACTATATCATATCAATGTATGACGCAACTGGTATCCTCTTAGGCATTGGCTGTCTGTTTACTTGGATCAGTGTATTGCATTATTTAGCGTATGATCATGTATTCGGCGTAAGTACGAGTAAACAATTCAAATATTTCTTCCAAACATTTCCGTGTCTTCAATTGCGTTCAGCCGTTTTGTTTTTAATTTATATACAAAATCTTTTATTTTTAACAGAATTTGAAAATAGATACTCGGAAATTTCTTTTTCACCAATGAGTTATCGAAATATTTAAGCTATTAAAATAATTCACATACATAATTTAGTGAACATTCTTCGTTCTCATATGAGAACGAACACAAAAGATTTGAAATATATGAAATATTAGAAAGAATTTTTTTTCCCCAGTTCATTGGACCTCCACCGTGTTACTGATTTTGATCTTTAAAATCGTTTGATTCAATTAAATCAGTCATGTAGTATAAAACTATACGCCTGATTTTCTACCCAAGTTCTGTGTCTAGATGAGTCTTATGTGGACAAAACATGCGTTCAGTGTATTAAATAATGAGCAAAGTGTCTTAATTGAAGTTTTACAACCCTACATCGATACCAATGCAGTATGAAGTTAAGTTTCTCAGGGTATCAACAGTTGAGTATACAGCGTTGCTGAGCCGACAAAACATTGTTGATAAGGTCATTTCCAATTCCAATTACTGGAAAGAAAAACGTTAAAGTTACTCCAGTCATAAGCACCGTTCAAATATTTCTAATAGAGTCTGTCTACAACGCCCTGTTACATTGTCAGTATCTTTTGAGCTTCGAGCACTTGTGCTTTTGTGCAACTGATGAGTTTTATATGGCCACAACGTACGTAAAGCGTATTAAGCTTTACAAACACTAGGTCGATGTAACGGCTGGTCAACGTCAACTGTATTACCAACTCATGATAACACAGCTGTCAGTATCCATCTGCTTACATGAAATAGTATTGGTACAGTATCTTTTCTCAACATGCTTAAAAAAAAACAAGTTCAAAATCTTTTCTTACAACAACGTTTTGCTTTCCAATTGAGCTGGTTTAAGTTCATTATGGAAACACTTGATGATTTTGGGGTTTTCATTACTCTTCAAATAGTTTATTGGTTATTGACTACTTAGTGACCTAACTCGAACACCACTGATGGTTTGGGTGTATTATATTATTAATCTGATATCTTTGTTGATTTTTGGCAATTACTGAGCCTGTGCAACTATATATGTGGATGTATCGTCCTCGAGGGAATCATCAGCTTCGTAGTCAGTATACATGTACCTGTGCTGACATTATATCATTGATATGGTTTATGATTAATAAACATTATACTAATTCGTGTTACATATTCATATTGTATAGTATCAATTATATTTCAGCTTTTATTTTCTGTGATGGAGAGATCCGCTTTTGTTGTTATCAAGTATCTGACTTGTGTTTCCATATTATTTGGTGGGTTTGTATTATGTGCATGGGCTGTACTTGGACCATATCATATAAAGGTACACATTATTGTAATTATCCTGTATATATAATTTTTTTATTGAGTCAACAGATAATTCCACCGATGATGAATGGTTCAAAGGCATTTTACAGAAAGCACGTATCTTTGAATAAGATAATAGATTAAAACTGAAATCGCAAAAATACCACAGTACAACAGACTAATCCGACTACTAACACGTGTCTTCGAAGGAAAAAAGAAATCATACAATTCAACGTAGACAAATTACAAACACATGGTCAGGATAACCTGAATAACAATACATGCTAACACGATGATGACTCTGATGTGCGAACGGTATTGCAAATACTCTTTGTAGTCTCGTTTTAATTGATAAAACACGACTCAGACTAAACAAAAGAATGAGTTATCATCAATCTTATGGTATTGATCCTGGGAAAAATACCAAGTTCTCTCTATACAATTAAAATAATCTGCTTATGAACATGTATCAATGACCCCGATTTAAAAACAACGTGTCTCTTACAAAGAAAAAGTTTTAGGGTTAAAAATTATGAAAAGATTTCTTTACCGATTCAACGACAAAACTAGTTTGTTGAGACCTGGATGTAATTCTATCAATTTTGAATATATTGAATAAAATATAGATCACAAGGAACAAAACAAATAACAACATTCATTGTATAGTTGAACAATGTTCTTCTTTATTATATCATACATACCATTTCGATTGGTTGAGAAATATCTTTTTTATTTACAGTTTGCCTCTTTCACATCAACCTTCCAGTCTTTGCTTGCTCTAGTAAACGGGGATGAAGTTTATGTCACATTCACTGCTGTTGACTCAGACAAAGAAATTATTCGTTTTTTCAATGGATTCTTTCTTGTTGCCTTTTTGGCTTTATTCACTCTGATCACTCTAAACATATTTATAGCAATATTCAACACAGCATATGAACATCAACATGACAATGTAAGTATACAAAAACTTAATTCATTCATAAATTTGGATCTTTAGTCTGTCTTTAACAATGGAAGAAACCCTTTCGTAATCTCTTTTAAGCACTTTTCTGGATCCACCGTCATCGAAGACACTTAAAAAACCGAATACTTGAAAGCTGAATATGTGTAAGAACTTAAACAGTTAAAGATGAATTTTACATAAAAGAAAGAACCTTAATACAAGCAAAATCATTTTAAGTTCATTTTGCCTGAGTGAAATGAAAATTTTATTGTTTTATCTGAATCAAAAGAGGTGTTGAAGAGTTATATTTATACGTTTAGCTACTGTTACATGTGTTAGATTCCGTTAAAAAAAAGTAATATTCATTTGTCTTAATATTTTGTGGAAACATAATTGTTAACTCTTTATGTATATAAACTAATTATGTTTTGTTCTACATTCTTCTTGTTATATTTTTTTTAGTTTTTATGTTGTTGTTGGTTTTTTTTATCAGGAATATAAAAAAGAACATAGAAGTGACCTTCTGAAATTTTTAGGAAGAATGGAATCGAAAACTTTTGATACTCCAACATGCGCGTCATGTGTAAGGAGTTCTTGTCCATCATTGTTGGGGTGTACCTCGTAAGTATCAATCGACGCACAAGATATATAGCAGATTACCTGATCAGGTCCAATGGACAAATTTATCTAGTGTTTTGAAAAAAGCGGCACTGATGTTTGTATGCACATAAAAAGCTTGAAATGGTGGATTACAATGTATCCATTTAGGGTGTATATGTCATATAATATCTTATCCATTTACATTTTTGAAATTTTCAAAATAACGTTATATATTCAAGGTAATTCTTGACGTAAAACACAACAAGGGAGTTAAAATATATATATTAAAAAACATGTACGGGCTTTTTTGACACTCCATGTTATACGACAAGAAAAAATTAAAGTATGCATTAATTGCAATACTCATAGAAGAAGACCCTATATCAATACTGAACGAATAACAATGAGATGAAGAACAACGATCAAGAGTTGTTGACGTATTTCTAAACTATGTTGAAGTCCTTCCTTTAATCACAAAGTGATTAAAAATTCATCTAGAGTTGTCTCTCTTTATCTGTTGTTTTACAGTAATTCACAAATACCAAAATAAACATTATACAGACTTTCTGTATATTATACTCATTTGTGTAGAGGTTCCATCCTCTGTTTTTCATTTATAACTTTTACAACTAATACAAAAACAATCCTTTGAATTAAATATACATTTTATTACACCAACTTGTATTTACATTTTCATGACTAGAATATACATTTTTACTTTGTGGCATTACTTTGGCTACAGAGTATTTTTTAATATTTTGTTGAGGCGCCAGGGTGACTACCGATTACCTTTACACAATGGCTATCAGCTGACCAATGTTGACATAGTGTCATAAAACCCCTGGTAGTTAAACACGGTTACACCACCACCTACCATGGGGAGTGACCGGGGAAAACACTCGTATTACCAATGCTCCAGTTATAAGTGCCCCACCTCTTATCAGGTGTGGGCCTCCCCTCTATAAGATGAGGTGGAGGAGGTCCCAGAGTTACCCGTCTGTAAACCCCACCGTTACCACTTAACACATTTTCCAAACCTGCAAATTGTAGAACTTGTCAGGCCCAGAGCAAGGGCCGCGTGAAATACTTCCCCAATCACTACCAGTCTCCCTGGACCTCCCCCTATTCAAATTTGACTCTGCGCCTAAGGATAGTAGAAGATAATTAATTTTCTTTAAAATGTCTTGTTTTCTTTCCAATTGTTAAAATTGTTAACTGCTTAAAACTAGAATTAATTCTGGATGCTTAAATCACAATAGTCCATATGTTAATAACGTGCTTAATGACGGAAATGTCCAAATCATAGAAACGCAAGTTTGTTCTAAATAGTCCTGTATAGGGCCAATACTATGAAGGTCCGGCTTGTATACTGGTAACCATAATATTGTAATCAAATACAGCAAACCAGTGCCTGAAAATATAAAACAAAAACAGCAGCAACTATTCTCATAGGGAGGGTAGGCGGGTTTTGATATTTTAACTTATTTGCGTAACACTTGCTTTCTTGTCGACAGCAAATTAACAAGTGCCCGATACGGGAATTCAAAAATTCTATTCTAGTTGATACGAGAATTCCAAAGGGGAGTGACCTTTTAAAATGTGACACACACAGAAACGAACTCTAATATAACAATGGCCAGATTACCAGAATACTCTAGATTACCACCTTACATGATTACAATCTGTTGTATCATGTGTTAACAAATTGAATGTTGCACCATAATCATGGTAATTACCTTTAGCAGGTCATTTATTTGTGCTTCAAACCCATTTTTATTAAACTGGTAGCTTTTTTGGCTATCTTGACACTCCAAGATTTGTTATACGAAAGGAAAAACGTTAAGATATGCACTTATATACCGTCCGGTAATATGATATTCTGCCAAGGTTCGCTGGGAAATTCGAGCAATTTTATAGATAACAAAAGAGGGGAATTCTGTTCTTATGGTTTATGGCCATCAAAAGGCTCAATTGTGACGTGAAAGAAAACTCGAAAAAATAATAATAAACGTTAGTAATCACTGATATAGATATGAGCTGAATTTTACCCTGTTTTTTTTAAAACATAATCTAATTTGAACTTTGATGGGTGTCATATGTAAAGCAGGAACTTCCTACCCTTCTATAGAATTTAAGATCATCCCAATTTTTGGGCAGGGTTCGTGTTGCTCAGTCTTGTGTTTTCTTTATTGGATGTTTTGTCTGTTGGACTTATGTTAATTTAGTCATGGCGTAGTCAGGTTCTTTTCCACTTTTTGGTTGTCACTTTGGCATTTTTGCCACTCCTTTACATATATTTATTGTCTTTTTTTCTTATTATAAAGTTGGTTATGATGAATCGGTTATTAATATTTATTTTGATATATTTGAATAAAATAAATATGATAGTTATTGAGCAGATTGTTATGCTACCGAATAATGTTATGGATTTAAATGCATAACAATTCAAATGTCCAAAGAACAGATGTTTTTTTACAATGCAAATAACACGTATAATTCCGTGTGTCCGCACTACTCCGCTGAATTAAACTTCATTTGAATTGCTGAAACCAAAACATTTGAAAGCCAAGGATGAATAAGACTTAACCATGTGACGATCGTCTCTGTATCAATTTTAGTGTTCAAGATATCAACATTGCTTAATTAAAAATATTATCATTTATCAGGACATCACTATATATTAACGGGGTCTTTAATAAAAAAAATCTAACTAAAACATAAAAATATCTTTATTTTTCAGATTTTGCGATGAAGACCGATATAATCGAAAATCCTACCAGTTTAATACGTGATGACTTTATAATGCAATACCTGTTTTTGAAGAGAAATATTTATATCAAAATCGTACAATTTATTAACATTGTATTCATGAGCTCAAGCTGTGGTATTTGTGTTGATAACAAAAGAAGAATGCTGTCTATTTGTCTTGTTGAGCAAATGTAATATATTGTTACTGCTAACATAACACCTCAAGGAGAAAAAGATTAATATAGCGCAGTCTTTTTCATAAAATTCTGAAATGTGTTGTGACTTTTACGAAAAATATTATTATAATAATAACTTTCAAAATGCATTAAAATAATGGCTAAAAAAGAAAAAAGACCAATAGACAAACAATAGCACAAAGACACAATATAGAATATTAAAGAATAAGCTACACAATTTGGAAGGGCAAGCATATCCTGCTCCACATGTGGCACCTGTCAGGCTGATAATGTTAGTACAAACTCGTTAATAACTCTAATTTTGTAGTTCTTATTCGTAAAAAGGGGACAGGATTGTAATTACGATATTAGGAACAAATCCGCTATCATCTGTGAAACAGATATTTCGTGCAAGTCAACTCGTGATGGCGTCTGTAGAATTTATGAAAGAATGATTTCAACTGCACCATTTGTTTTATAGCTTGCTTGTAAGTGAAAACCCTCTATCAAGGAAATCATCATAGGAAATCAAAGCCCGTGAATATTAGGACATAAATACTCCGTAGTAGAAACGGCTGGAATGCTGCTCAATAGAAATGGAAAGTTCCCTAATGTAGAGCTGAAGTCATCTCTTCTGACGTAAAGTTGTGTTTTTCAGTCTAACAGGCGTAGAAGGTGAAATTTTTATTTTTGTCTGCATACTGGGTCACTTTTGGTTTTGCATAGCTCAAAGTTTTCTCATGCTTTTGTTCATTTTCAATTAATGAAAGTTCTTTGTGTACATAGTTGTTTGCTATCCATTCGTTTGATGTGTTTGAGCATTTGATTTTGCTATTTCATTAGGGACTTTCCGTTTTGAATTTTCCTTGACGTTCAGTATTTTGGGATTTTACTTTTTGCTATGCCTTTGTAATTTTTCCCAATCTTCTGTCCTTTCCATTTTTGGTTTGTAAATTTTTTCAAGCCATATTATTCTTTTATAAATTTACTTTATAGCTTGGTAACTTATTTTGGTATTCTCTGTAGTGGTGTCCATTATCGTGTTGTTCTTTTCGGATTAAATATTTCTGTTTTGACATTCGTATAATTTAAACAACAGTGCACATATGAGATGTTTCGCCTGCTTTACTGACGATAATTGAACTGATTGTTGAGTCTTTATAATGAAATATCAAAGAAACTGGACATACAAAATGATCCATGAAAATAAGGGTAATATCAGATTAACCCTGCAAGACGAGTTTGTACATATATTATAACAACAATTCCATGCTCTAGATAGAGTTAGCCTGCTACTTATAGTATCTGAGAAACGGACCTAACCTCGAAAACTTCGAGGAATTTCGACATTACACCTTACTTTTATTTATACAAAAAACTAGTTGACAAATTGTTAAAAGTATCTGTGGAAACTGACCTTACAGTGAAAACTTGACTAGTCAACCATGCAATTAAGGTCAATGGCTATTGAATTCTTCAAGATTGACGTTTACTTTTATTAGCATTCCATACATTGTCGATCTACTGAATAAGGTTTCTATGACACGGACACAACCAGAAACTTTGATTTCTGATCAATTACAATAGGTCAATAAAAGGTGAGTAAAGATAAACCCTTTCTGACGACATGTATTATGTACCTTGAAATTGTTCTATATGAAATAGTGCACATGCAATATTGCAATCCTGGTATCTATGATGAGTTTATCTATATGTCAATATATTAAGATGTTCTATACTCATTAAAAACCTCACTTATAAATCGAACCTTAAGAACTTTAAGTTTCTTAATAGTTGTTGTACCATAAACAATTTATGCAAATGAACATTACGGTAATAGTAGTTTTTTCGATATTTAAGTCTCTAAAAATCGACGAAGGAGAAAAAAATAATGTCAAAATAAAAAACTTGCCAGAAATCTAAAAGAACGAGCCCGGGTGCGTCGGCAGGAATTGTTTATTGTTACAGGTATGAATGCAAAACTCGGCTTAAACCTCAGAACATAGAAGTCAAAGAAGATATCTTGAGTTTTCTCCTTTCTGAAATATAAAGCTTTGTACAACTAATGGTCTCGATTGCTAACGGATAATCATCCTTACAACAGGATTTGCGATTTTTGTTGCAGCTTAGACAAACATTACCACACCACATATAAATCACGCTTTTGAATTAACTAGTATTCATGTATAAGCTTGTTTAAGGTGAATCTCACGTGAAGTTTGTTATGTAAAATTACGTGGAAAAAAATTGCCTGTGAAGTACAATACAGAACAATCATACTAGTTTTGATTTAGTACTATTAAAGATACTACTCAAAACTAAGTACAGTTTAGAATCATCTTAGAGCAAATCTAAAATAGAGAATAGAAAATGATATGGGGAATGTGTCAAAGGGACAACAACCCGACCAAAAATTAAAATACACAACCGAAGACAAGCAATGGGTTTTACCACAGCAAGAAAATTCCGCAACCTAATGCAGATTTCAGTTTACATCAAGCAAAAAAAGTGTATTTGGACGTCATAATGAACTCCTTGACATATAAATGAACTAAAGTTAAAAAAAACCAACATGCAAGACTAAGAAAGACAATAACAATAAAAACAAAGGAGTAAGCAAAGACTCACAAAACCACAGGACATTTACATCAACAGTTAAAAATAATAAATAAGAAACAACACGAACTCCACTAAAAACCGGGAGTGAAATAAGGTACTCCGGAAGGGTAAGCATTTCCTGCACCGTAGACGGCACCCGTCGTGTTACTTCTTTGTTCAGTCCGGTAATAATGGAAGGTTATTATGACTGAGGAAGAATATCAGAAATGATTTCTGACACACTTTTGTCATAATGGCCAATCAACTCATGATGTCGACCGTAAAATTTCTTGAGAGATGACTTTAATTTGATTGATTCATAGCCCTGTCTTAGCAACTTTTGAGAAAGCAGTATTCCTCGTTCAACAAAATCAACGTATTTTGAGCTAGCTCTAGAGTAACGTATCAATTGAGAAACATATAAACCATATGCTGGTGCCGCCGCTGGGATGTTGCTACACAGAAATGGAAAGTTGACTATAGGAAAATTAAAATCATCGCGTTTGTCATAAACTTTGGTATTCAACCTACCATCAGTAGTCATTTCGAGAAAAAGGTCTAAATCTGCAGCAGATTTATCTGTGTCGGTAGTATCTTAATTTCAATTTCAACTGGATATATTTAATGTAAGTGATCACTATATCTATTATTATTTAGAGACAGTACATCATCAATATACCGAAAGGTGAAATTGAAAGACTGGGCTAATTTCTTTTCTCCTTTCTGTACAGCCTCTTGGATAAATTCTGCTTCATAGGAATACAAAAACAAATCTGCAAGTAGAAAAGGCCAGAGGCTTCCGACTTGGGACAGTCGTAAAAATGTGACACAGTTAAAAATGTTAAGTGAGATCTCAACCATCCCCTATACCTCTAGTTAATACAAATTGATGGATCCTGAACATGCTGAATTTTAATTCGTTATGTACCATATCGTACATATACTGTAATAATAATGTAAATGTTATTTAATTCGAACAAGTATATGTAGGAAGACAAATTACAAATATTTGATTTAGAACTATTGAACCAAATGTCAACAACTTAATTAATTTAAACCTAACTGTGCTTTGTCGGGTAGAGAACATGTGTTTTATTTCGGTAGCTGGAAGAAGATCTTGTATCCTGCTCTAGTCGACCGTTTTACTTAAAAGCCTAATAGATGCAATCTTCTGTCCTTTTCATTTTTGGTTTGTAAATTTTTTCAAGCCATATTATTCTTTTATAAATTTACTTTATAACTTGGTAACTTATTTTGGTATTCTCTGTAGTGGTGTCCATTATCGTGTTGTTCTTTTCGGATTAAATATTTCTGTTTTGACATTCGCATAATTTAAACAACAGTGCACATATGAGATGTTTCGCCTGCTTTACTGACGATAATTGAATTGATTGTTGAGTCTTTATAATCAAATATCAAAGAAACTGGACATACAAAATGATCCATGAAAATAAGGGTAATATCAGATTAACCCTGCAATTCTAGAAAGCAAATCCTGTTCAACCTGTGGCATTCTTCGTATTGCTCGAGTCGTAAATCTGGTGAATAGTCTTTTCCATAAAAAAGATTAATTATTCATTTTTTATTCGAGAGAATAGTTGCATTCGACTGCTTTTCCGTGGCTTGATATCCTAATGTATCCAGTCTACCAGAACACATATTCAGTCCACCAGAATACCTGTTTTTTTTCCCTCTTTACAGCTGGCAGCGTTAACTTAGGTGAAGGTGTAATCCTATTAAAGCCTTCGTTTAATTCAATCATCTGAAAATCGGAAATGGGGAACCGATTTGTGAAGCAGGCCAGTGGGTGGGGTGGCTTTGTATTTCATATATATTTCTAATCGTTAGTTGTATTCGCATAGATATCCTGTATGCTGCTTTTATTGGAAGCGACCGGGTACATTTGATTCATTGTTTATGTTGCAGTTTAATTTGCGGTCTCCGTTAAAATGTTGTCGCTTTGATTGAAAAGAAACGTCGGCAAAGTAAAGGTACATGTTTTAATGCGTAAATTATAAATTGTACATTGCAGGAAAATATAACATGGATGTGTAGTCACTACAAAAATGGAGAAAATTAAGCTCGGCGAACATCGTCGTTCTCTCTCATTTAAATCAAAGCGTAAACAAATAAATGCTATATATTCCGACAAAAATTAGAATTTTTATTTGTAATTTACAAGGACGATTGTAAAAAAACGTGGCAGAGGCCTAAAAAGTTATAGACTAAAACGTGTGAACGACAAGCTACACCTATTATCACAATATTTAATACGCCCGAATTCTTAAAAGTTCATTTACAAAAATATAGTATTTTGTGACACCTAAATTACCTTTATATCAATTATTACGTGGGCGGTCTTTTAGGATCATTCACTAAAGACTACTGTTAAATTATAATGACTATCATATATGGTATACCTTAAGATACTAGATTTTGCAAAAGGACTATTTTTACATTGAATATTCTTAAACATTTTTTAAAGCCCCCGAACCTTACCCTAATAGCCCTATTGGCCCATCGCACTTTAGCGTGATGTACCATCGTACTTTAGCGAACAAACTACCATCGCACTTTAGCGTGAGACACCATCGTACTTTAGCGTAGACCATCGCACTTAAGCGTGACCATCGCACTTTAGAGTCCTACATATATAATCTGTGTTGTAATTGATCTGTCAAATCTTTTGTATGACATACTATCCTCCTGGTTAAAAACAACTATATATCTATATTTACTTTTTGTATCACAGTCATTTGTATTTTACACATGTTATGTGCATAGTTGTTATTATTGTATTACTAGTATTATATTCTCTGTATTAATGTATGTGTTTCATTTATACATATATTGGTTAGAAGTAAAACAATTCTGCTATTGTCTTTGATGTTAAATCTTTATTTAAAAGAAAACATGAAGACTATGATTGAATAAAATTCAAGGACATCATAAAACAATAACACAGTTAATTTTAAAGGTCACTCACATATTCCTCCTTATAAACCGGATATTTGACAGTTATCGTTGAAGAGTAACACACTTGAAAAATGAATGGGATTGACAAATAAAGACAACTAGAAAATGCGTCGTTAATCAACAGTTTTATTTTCCATATTTCTGTAAAATTTTCATTTCGTGGAAATTACCTTTTCAAGAGAACATATACTAAAGCATATATACAATATAATTCTTTGTACATATATCATAAACATATCCTTCCCTTTGAAACAGGCTGTTTAATTGATTTGTTGATCAGAAAACACTGAAAAAAGTTTAAATGTATGAAGACAATACGATATGTGTTGGAAATTTAAATTATTATCTCACTTTTTTGTTAAATGCTGATTTCGAAGAAATTGCTTTTAGAGGAAAAACATATTGATCGTAATTTCATTCATAGTTCTAAATCACAGCACAAATCAATCAAAGATATATCATTATTCTGTCAATTAGCAATACGATTGTATTATTAATCTATGAATCAAATGCATGAACCCATTGTCATGTTTTTGGTTAACATTTTCATACAGCGAGTTCTATCCAAGCAATGATGATCACACATTAAGTGAAGCCAGAACATGATATGATAAAGCGATCGCACGTTTTCTTTATATCACCCTATTGAATGGATTTTATTAAATAAAATGCAACATCCTTTTACCATTTTACATGCTTTTACAAACAAGAAAACAAAAAGGAATTTAACAGTATGAAGACATTTATAGTTTTCACAGAAAATAAGGATTTCGGTCTCTTTAAAAATAAATCTTTCACACATTGCAACTTTACTTACTTTTGATTTATTAAAAAATCAAAATACTTCGAACCATTATATGACATTGCTATTGTAATTGACAAAACCTCAAACATACGTTTAATAACTTTAAAAGAGATTACTTGATTAAATTTTTTTTACAGCACCTGCTCATCACCGCTCCTGGTGCACAATCAATCAACGAAAGGTACCATCATCTTAATCCGTATGTCGATATAGAAATCATTTAAACCGGGTTTGTAATAACATGAGCAACACGACGGGTGCTACATGTGGCGAAAGATCCGCTTACTCTTCCGAAGCACAGTTTTTGGTGGGGTTTGTTTTGCTAAGTCTTTAGTTTTCTATGTTGTGTTTTTTGTGCTTTTATTTTTCTGTTTGTCTTTTTATTTTTAAGTCATGCCTTTTTCAGTTTATATTCGATACATGAGTTTGACTGTGCCTCTGGTATTTTTCGCCCTTCTTATAAACCATACCATTTGGTCATACAGCTCCTTAACTGTAACAAATCTTATACATCCCTCTAATTAGCTTTCAAATACTTTGAGCTTACCTTGTAAAGGCAAATCCAGAAAAGCGCTTCGGACCCAGGATTTGTTTTTAATTTTCTACCTCATTTAGATGATACTGCTGCTGGTGTACTATCCGTTTTTACAAATTATGAAAAAAAACTAAGGTCTCAACTCTCTCTGGCAAAGTTGACCGCATATATTTTTGGCTATTATATTTATGCCATGTTTGGTCAAAGGTTTTGTTTCAAACATTTCGGTTTTTAAACATCCATGGCTTTAAAATTTTCCGAAAAACATTCCTGATGAAAGTAAATTAAAAAAGTATTACGGACGCATAGAATTCAGAAAGAGTTGTTTCCATTTTCTATAGTTTTCATCTTTTACCTTCAAATCAGTAGTAAAATTTGTTTTCTTCGTGTTGTTATTTAAATGTGTTATTGTGTGTAGAAAGCATGACATTTTTTTAAAACGTATCATAAGATCATGATCATCACAATTAAAGGTGAACATATGC
Source organism: Mytilus edulis (assembly GCF_963676685.1). NCBI lineage: Eukaryota > Metazoa > Mollusca > Bivalvia > Mytilida > Mytilidae > Mytilus > Mytilus edulis. Next base: position 38,463,282 of record NC_092350.1, read on the forward strand.
CACTGTTTTATTCATTTGTTTAAAAAGGTAAAAGTGCATTTTTTGTGCTTGAGATAGATAGTCGTTAATGAATAAGCCAACACTACCATATGTTCTCACTGTTAAAGACCGTACAGTTGTCTGTTATTGCTTACATTCATTTTTATTTAACTTTGATGGATAGTGTGTCACTGGCAATCATACTTTATCTTTTTTTTTTTTTATATATATATAAGCAACTGTGGACGCCGACATCTAAATTATTTTGATCATTGTTTTTGTTTGCAATATATGTACAATGTAATTGAATTCGATATTAACAAAACTAAAAAAATCATTTATTAGATCTGAATCATTCAATATCTTAAAATATGTCTTTTTATTCATAAAAATACACAACAGAAAAACTTCAGAATTACAGATATATTTCTAAATTGTCGAATATAGTATTTGGCACTTATAAAGTAGTTTGAATATATTTAATTTAATCACATTAAGATATCAACATTAGATAAAACCTGCAGCTTGACGAGATGTTTTATGTTATTATAAAAAGCAAACAAAAAAGCAAAAAATGGAAAAAGGACAAATGTCTTTTAAAAAAATATATAAGAAACTGACTGAGACGTCCGCTAAAGTCATGATGCTATTTTTTCGTTTCATTCATTTAATGTTTTTTTTTGTATCAATGCGTTATTAGTATTCATTACATAAAATGTATGTTTCATAATAATCCGTACTAATTCATTGCAAACAACAATCGATAGCCATTTCTCAAAATTAGATTTTATTACCTAATAAAACATTCCTGACAACACGTGCTTACTGCGATATGTTACAACAATGCATAAGGTACACATGAACAATGGTGTGTGATTAGTATTTTCATGGTTGTAGCAAAAGCACGTTAATATCAAAATCAATGTTTCTCGTGACTTAACAGGGTTGTACGCACAATTTTATGTATTTAAAAAAAATGTTTCGATCAACGTTTAATTTCTTTTTTTTTTGGAAATTATTAATTTTTCAATTATTCATGTTTTCTCCGATAGAAAATACGGCGTATAGTTACCACATCGAATTTTGATGGTACCCATTTATTTTAAATTTGTTCCAAAAAATGTATTAACATTTATCGCTTATTTCAGTGTATATCTTCTTCAACCGACTGTACTAAAGAAAGAAAAATATATCTAAATGGTAAATAAAATATATTTGACATATTTTATCAGATTTTTCTAAAAAAGCTGTTCATAATCTTTTTAATTAAGAAAAAGCAATGTCTTTAGTTTGAACCATCTAGTTTGATTTTCTGAAATTTCAGTTTCGTGTTCATCCCATTTAATGAAGATAACATCATTTGATATGTTCACGAGTTGTTCTGGAACATCATTGACATTCACATTTTGTAAAATAACTATAATTTTCATAAGATTTTGTGTGTATTTCTCATATTTGGCTCTTTCGATTTCAAATGACCCCCATTCGTATTCACAAAATCGTTCCGTTATAATAAAAATAACATGTCTACTTTGGTGAATTGAAAGTGCTTTAGAATCTGATGTGAGTTCTCCGGGAATAAGGTCACGATCATGTACGAATGTTTTCAATCCCCATTCTTTTTCAGCTTTTGGAAGCAGATGGTTTTTTATCCATGATATGCTTCTTTCTTCGTAGGAAATATATACATCATAATCATAATTTACATATAAATCTCTCTCGACGGCTCGTCTAAATGTTCTAAACAAAAACAGAATAAGTTTCCATCTGTAATAATATAAAATCGAAAATGGTATCGAAACACCAAAAGTACTCGAAATTAAAATAATTCCAATCCTAAGCCATAAAGTAGCTTGGCAGTCAGCAAAATATTTATTGATATCTTTGGTGACTTTAATAAGATTGACTTGCGAATTGTTTGACATTGTACAAGTGTAATTGTTTCCGTTTACAAAATATACCTTTGTTTTTGTAAGCCATAACAGAAACTCAACAGTATCGCACGAACAAACCAAAGCATTGTTATCCAAATTGATACTTAAATTTTGATGTTGTACGATAATCTCATCGAACCGTTTTCGAATAGTATAGTCAATAGACGTTATCAAATTATTTGACAGATCTAACAAATCTAAATGACGGAGTTTAGATACAGTACTAGGAACTCTCCTGAAGAAGTTATTGGACAAATTAAAGTGCGTTATATTCTTATCATTAAATAATGTCGTATCTAACAAAGTCCATAGGTTATTGAAAGACAGATCTACACTTTTGAGTTTAGGTGCGTGGCCGAGCATCCATTGTCTTCCTTCAATTATGCTTCTGTCTATGCTGGCATGAGTCATTTTCAATGTAGTTAGTTTCGGTAAGGAAACGGACTGAAACATTATTGTTGAAGATAACCCAGAAACATCTAAATATACAAGTTCTTTTCCACATTCATTTGACACATTTGGATATTGTTCAAAAATACTGAATGAAATATCAAAATATCTTAGCGATGTATTTTGGCATGTGAATGACACAGACGCAGACACTACTGTCATATGAGTAAAGCGGACAAATTCTATTAAGGGCGGTAGCTTAATAGTTATAGGAAACGATTGATGAAAAATATGTTGTTTTTCCTGATTATGACTCCCAATGAACTTTCCGGGATGATACACATCAAGAAATAACGGTTTCAGATATTGTGCAGGCAGATAAGACATATCATAGGTTTTAAGATTCGTAGCTCTTGTTAAGAAAACAACTGTCTGCATATAGTGTTCAAAAGTCGTTGACGGCAATCTGTTCGCAGATATGATAAACGTTTTGAAACACCCAGGGTATTGGAATGAAAACAGCGATTGAAGTTCGTCATCTACTATGCCTGTCGCTGACAAATCTAAAGCCTCTATACAGATAGATCTAAGATATTTCATACGTTCTTTTGTAATTATTACAGAATACGGAAACTTGTCGTTATTAACACTTTTGTCGCTAATATGGTGAAAGTTGATAACAGACATGTTTTTGTTTTGATAAGGATAAAGTATATTCAGCGCCTGGTACAAATGAATATATGAATGAGACAGGTCCAAAATTTTCAATTGAGGAAAATACCGAAGAATTCCTTTGTCTATGTGAAAGAAATGATGACAACGAGTAATATATAACTCTCTTAGTTTCGGAGAAATATTTCTGAAAGTTTCATTCGATAATTTTCCCGAACTCATGTAACACCTCCTAAAATTTAATACGGCTAAAGTTTCCAGTAATTTAAATCCATTACCGAACACAGGTCGATCAAACAAGTCGATAGATAAATTTTGTAAACTTTTCAAGTTAGAGAATACTTTGTCTGGGTAAACAAACGATTCATGTATCATCCATTGCTTTTCATTCCTGCCTATTTCAAGAACCATCAAATTTTCAAGAGGACGAAAAACTCTTGAAGGAAGCTTAGAAATATTTATAGCATTATTTTCCATCCTTAGAATCCGTAAATAACGTAAGCCTTCAAAACCATATTCATGGACTTCAGATATATTGTTACTGTTTAAAATCAAAATTTCCATTTTCGTATAGTTTATAAATGTGTTGTTTTTTATGACAGTGATCAAATTATTTGAGAGATCCAACACTTGGATATTTCTGTTCAGATTCCTAGGTACAGATATATAACCTCTGTTATCACAATGGGCCACAAGTTGACTCTTTAAGTTGGAGCCATAGTCGCACGATAAATTTGTAGCACCATACATAAACATCGTCAATATCATGATCAAAAGCCAAAAAATCCTTTCACCGCTGTTCATGTTTACTCCTTGTTTTAAAAGAAAATATGAAAAAAGCATATGAAATAAAACCTTCAGAATAAAAGACACAAAAATCAACAGTAGCTACAAAATGTATATGGGTCAAGAACAAACAAATCGGAAGTGCTTATAATATATTCTTTCCTAAGAAACCGGAAGTTTTGTTAGATTTTATTGATAAAAACATACAATAAGAGTGTATATATTAATAGGATTGTTTTATAAGGAGATGTTGTTTATTATTATTCTATCTATTTTTTTCTCTCTGTAAAATGCTCATTTTTGGAATTTACTTACGATGAATAGTGTATATTTAGTGTATAAGCGTAAAGTTTACTTATAAAGTCATCAGTACACTTATAAAACCATTTTCATTTGTTTTTCGTTCTGTCGGTAAGCATTTGTTTTTATTTGATTCACTAAATGGTCCAATTGCACGGAAGGTTTTTTTCAAAATTTATCACAGTTTTTCATATATTGAGTGTTATATAATTAAGTAGATCATTTAACTGTGTAATGCAAAATTAAAACAGCAAAGTGATTTCCCAATTTTTCAAGTGTTTCAACTGTGAGGTTTGTTGGAACGGGGTGTTTCGGTTAAAAGTTATATAAGCTGTAAAGTACATTAATCCAATATACACCTGTTCTTATAATGGATCACATTTCAGAATTTAATTAGAGGAGCTAAAATAACAAAAGGTTATTCCAACTTGTTAGATAAACACACACTGTCTAAAATAGTGTTCTCTCACATGATCAATATCCCTAAAGGGAATCAAAAGTATCTTAGTCGAATCAGTTGTTTTTTCTCATAAATCGGTTTGCTCAGTTTTTGTATAAGGAGCAGACAGCCCTACTCAGCAAGTCTGAAGTGTGAACATGCAAAAGAACTAAAAACCGTATCTAACGAAATATATCTATAAACGTTACACGAATGGACAGAGAGTAAGTCACTACTAAGAAACCTGAAGTAGACACTTGGAATGTGAACTCATCACGATTGTAGAAGATAGTAAGGATGAACAAACTATCCGTTTACAGGCGGTTTTTTTTTTGTTCCCGCCTTTGTCATAAATCGTTAATTTGTCAAAAGAAGATAAGAATATTAAAAAGATGACCTGGCACACCAAAGATATTACTTTTAAAAACAATTCATTCTTTCGAAAAGACTGAATATGTGTAAAATATGGGAACGACACAGGTAATGATATAAAGATACTATTTTAGTTCAACATTCAGAGTAAAACTGAGAAATAGACTTCATTTGTCCCATTTAACACATAGGTGTATAGAATAAAAAGGCATTGTTTTGAATTTAATGTTGTCTGAAGCCCTCATTTTGTTATAATGCTCATTCCAAAACTAATCTTATCACATCGCCTATATAACAATAAAGAGATGTGGTATTTAACAAACATGAACTAATAGAAACCATTAAATTACATGCTGTTGATTTGGAACAGGTGCTATATACCTTTATTTGGTATTTATTGTTACCAGCTGACATGGAGAACATAGTTTGTCGTCTGCTTTACATGTGCTTATTTGATGACAGCAGAATTAATTTTATTTATATAAAACCAGACTTCAATCTCATAGTCCATCCGGACAATAAAATATTTGGGGCTAGCGACACAGGCACATAGAGTATGTGGTGGCGTTAAGAGTGTATGAAGGTGTCATTCTGCCTTAACCGAGGACAGTGGTGTAACAGTACAACATAAGAAGAAATTATAAGAAAATCAGTTGTAAAAATCGACTTTTTGTTTACAAATGTAAAATATACAAATACGTCAACATGACCGAAATTGTCAAATGTCCCCATAAAGAGTTTTTGCTCTTTAATAGGATTTTTTTTTTGACAACTTTTCATAAATTTTCTTATTTGTTACAAAAAACCTCGCCTCTGAAACTACTCGACTACATAAAACCAAAATTGTCCTAAAAATGGATCCGATGACGCCATTAACCAAGATGACCACTATGGCTAATAATAGAACACGGGGATATAATGCAGTTATTGGCTTATATATCTGAAAGTAAAGCATTCAGAGTAAATCTGACAGGATTAAAATGTTAATTGGATGAAGATGTGTATATTTCTCTAAATTTTCCGACGCATCAAACAACCCATTGTTGGGTTGCTGCCAATGAATTTATATTTTTTAGGAAATTTTATTTTTTTGGGTCATTAGCTTGAATATTATAATAGGTAGAGATAAACTGTAAACAGCAAAAACTGCTAAGCAAAGTAAAAATATACAAATAAGTCAATATGACCAATATTGTAAATTCGACAATTGACCCTATAAAGGGTTTTTGTCCTTTTAAGTCATTTTACACAATTTTTGATAAATGTTTGTAAATTTTTACAAAAATCTTTTCATCTGAAACTACTGGGCCAAAGTCATTATTGATAGCGATAATTGTAAATAGCAAAAATGATCAGTAAATCAGATTTACAAACAAGTCATCATCACCAAAAATAGAGAATGTTTTTTCATGAATTCCATGCTTGTCTATAAAAAAATTGAAAACAACACGTTTAATAATTCTATTCGTGAGAAGCGTTTTTCTGGATTTACCTTCATCAGGGACGCTAAAAGCCAAATATTTAAAATCCGAAGATGTATAAGTACCAAAACCGTTGAAGAGCTGTATGACAAAAATACCTAAAATAAAGAGCCAAATTCATCTAAAGTCAACTTTATAAAATGTGTCTTTTGTAAAATACGCCCATAGACCAAGGTTATCGACACAGGCTTTTTGAGAGCCTCTAGTTTGTATTAGAAATGTACGCGTCTGGCGTACTAAATTATAATCCTGGTACATTTGATAACTATTCACACCACTGGGTCGATGCCACTGCTGGTGAACGTTTCGTCCCCGAGGGTATAACCAGCCCAGTAGTCAACACTTCGGTGTTGACATGAATATCAATAATGTAGTCATTTTTATAAATTTCCTGTTGACAAAACTTTGAATTTTTCTAAAAACTAAGGATTTTCTTATCCCAGGCATAGATTACCTTAGCCGTATTTGGCACAAATTTTTGGAATTTTGGATCCTCAATGCTCTTTAACTTTGTACTTGTTTGGCTTTATAAATATTTTGATATGAGCGTCACTGATGAGTCTTATGTAGACGAAACGCGCGTCTGGCGTACTAAATTATAATCCTGGTACCTTTGATAACTATTTATACCACTGGGTCGATGCCACTGCTGGTGGACGTTTCGTCCCCGAGGGTATCACCAGCCCAGTAGTCAACTAAGGATTTCCTTATCCCAGGCATAGATTACCTTATTCGTATTTGGCACAACTGTTTCGGAATTTTGGATTCTCAATACTCTTTAACTTTGTACTTGTTTGGCTTTATAAATATTTTGATATGAGCGTCACTGATGAGTCTTATGTAGACGAAACTCGCGTCTGGCGTACTAAATTATAATCCTGGTAGCTTTGATAACTATTTTAATATTTTAATTTGTAGCAAAGCGTGATGTCTTGTTTCTCTGAATTACCCCCGATGATAAACTGTTAGGTATCTACTCGACAGTGATCATTGAAAGTGAGAGCAAGCGTTATTTCGTTATGAGCAGATAAAGTTAGCTTCAGCATTCTTTGTTTTAATACAAACCTTCAAACAAATCATCCAAATCAATATCTATAGAGAACGCCAACTAAACCGAAATTACAATAAACTAAATTTAAGAAATAGTTGATGCAAGCTATACTTTATTGGTTGTTTTAACATGGGTAGACATTATATTCGTGATTATTTTTTCCCGAGCGATAGTGAGGGCTAAAATAACATGAATATAATGCCTACCCATGTTAAAACAACAATTATTTCGATTCTGATTAGGACAATTAAGGTAATTTCTATGTCCGATGTACATAAGTGTAGATCGTATGTGTAGGCTCTTCCATGAACCTTCCATTTTCGTTTGCAAAGAAGCAAACGACTGACACTGTATTTTTTTAGAGGGAGGAGTTTGAACAGCAAACATAAACGGTTGTCGTATCTAGGTCAAATATGTCAATTTCGGAATGCAAAACATTATAGTCATAATAAATGAATTAGTAACAACATGTGCATCATTTAAGAGTTTGGAAGTGTTTTAAGTTAATGAAATATATAAAATGCATGCCAATTTCATTATTCTGCAGTAGTCAATATACGCATATGCAAACAAAAATTATTGGATTTAGAGAACGGGTGTGTTCACAAAGCAAGAGAAGCACGTCATATTATAATTTATAGTATTTTACAAAATTAGTTTTTGTTGTTGATATAGAATAAACGACTTTTTGTTTTTGTTACTGACTTTATCACTGTAAAACCTCAGGTGAGCTAACCTGATATTTTACTGTAAAAACGTCCTTTATTCTTTTTATCAGTAATTATGATGAAATAAAAATCACTACAATAAAAGAGAAAATAACAAACGAACTACTTTTTCGCGTCAAAACACGGCGAAACCCACTTGACCCAACAGGCTGCATTACGCCATTTGAAAAGATGGACGAAAGATACCAGAGGGACAGTGAAACTCATAAAACTAACAACGCCATGACTAAAATTGAAAAAGACAAACAGACAAACAATAGTACACATGAAAAAACATAGAAAACTAAAGAATAAGCAAGAAGAACCCCACCAAAAGTAGGGGTATTCTCAGGTGCCCCGGAAGGGTAAGCCGATCCTGCTTCACATGTGTCACCCGTCGTATTGCTCATGTTATAAAAAATCTGATAAATAGTCTAATTCGATAGGTCACATTGATAAAAGGGGAGAAGATTGTAGGAACGTAAGGAACATATCCAGTATCATCTGTGAAACAGCTATTCCATAACAGTCAACCAACTTGTGATGGCGTCCGTAAAATTTACGGAGGGATGATTTCAACTTCACCATTTGGAACTCTTTGTCTAATAATTTCCTTGTGAGCAGCAACCCTTTATCAAGAAAATCATCATAGGCAATGCAAGCAAGGGAATATCGTATCAATTGGGAGATATATACCCCGTATGCAGGTGCTGCTGGAATGTTGCTACTTAGAAACGGAAAGTACACAATTTGAAGGCTGAAATCATCTCTTTTGTCGTAAAGTTTTGTTTTCAACCGACCCTCATTGTAAATTTCTAGATTTAAGTCAAAATATGAGGCCGACTTAACTGTATCTGTTGTATCCTTATCTCTAGTTCGATGGGATAGATATAATGTCTACCCATGTTAAAACAACCAATAAAGTATAGCTTGCATCAATTATTTCGATTCTGATTAGAAATTATAATTTGTATCAACCACCTAACTGCCTTAATCCATTCGGAAAGAGTTTCTACGTCTTCCATCTCGTGCTTAGCCCATTGCCTGGCATAATCCTCGACTTAATCCATCAAAATTTCGAAGTTGTATTTCCAATTGATGGATTTAGGTTCAGAATATGGAACCTTTCGATAACACATTTCGTAGGGAAGTGTTATTGACAATGTTTGGGTCACCGGTAATAACGTGGCGAGTCGGATTATATGTGAATTGGGAACTAGCACAAGTGCAATCAGGAGTTTTAGACTTGAAGTCGTCAATATCGAGATACTGCAAAACGTGTTTGTTATTGAAAATTTTAGTTGCAATGGGTTTGGTATAGGTATAAGAAATGATTGGTACAGACTGATCTTTGAAATAAGGAGGTATTTTCGACCGAACTAATTTATGATAAAGGATATTGCCTAAGTTGACTCCATCGAGACCTGTGTTGGCAAAGGAAAGATTTTTTCCAATGCGGACTGGTTTGAAAAGTCCGTTACTTGTAATATCAGAAATGATAGCTGTAAGTTTGTATTGGATAAATATTTAAATAAATCAAAAATGGTATATGCCTGTTTTGTTCAACTTAGAAAGGCATTTGATTCTGTCCTACACCCTGTACTTTTATTCAAATTAATAAAAGCAGGGGTGGGTGGAGAGTTTTTATCCTTACTGAAATCCATGTATAGCAATATAGAGCTTAGAGTTAAATTAGATAATTCTTCACTCTCAGAGGTTTTTTTCATCTAGTGTTGGTGTGTTCCAGGGGGACAATCTTAGTCCAAGTCTTTTTAATGTATTTATTAATGACATTTTAAAACTAAGTTTTTTGATACTTCATGTTGTCCTGTATCACATGGATCAGTTCCTTAATAGTTTATTGTATGCAGATGATTTACTTCTTGTATCAGAATCAGCTGAAGGGTTACGTAATTGTATGAACAAGGTTTATAACTATTGTGAAAATCGGGGGCTTGAAATAAATTATGATAAATCTAAAGTGATGATATTTAATAAAAGTGGACGAATGATATCTAGAAAATTTTATATAAACGACAAGAGTATTGAGTCTGTTTATCAATATAAATATTTGGGTGTTCTATTTAGTTTACCTAAATTCTTGAGGTCAGAAGGCATACTCTAAATTGACTTATATATTTAAAAATACTCCTTGTGACATTCAAAATTTTACATTTATATTTGATCATACTGTAAAACTTGTTATTGCTTAATTCTTTAGAATTTAATATGCAATGTTTCGGGTTCTTTCGGGAATAATCCCAGGTAAACCCTCATCAGAGGCCGACCTTTAGATATTTATTTCGTGTCTAGTATCATAGAAAGATGTGTGTCTGTTTCATAACAGTTTTTTTTCAAATTTTCAGGTCAGAAATATTGATACCATACCATGAATAAGTGGGTTTATGGCCTTTTTATAAAACTATATGTACATAAACTAATTATGCTTTGATATACATTTTTCTTTTTATATTTTTTTTAAAAATTTTGTATGTTGTTGTTGTTTTAGTTTATCAAGAATATAAAATGAATTCCCGAACATAGAAGTGACCTTCTGAATTTTTTAGTAAGAATGGAATCGAAAATGTTTGATACTCCAACATGTGCGTCATGTGTAAGGAGTTCTTTTCCATCAATGTTGGGATGCAACTCGTAAGTATCAATCTATACACACGATATACAGCAGATTACCTGATCAGTTCCAAAGCGGCACTGATGATTGTACGCACGTCAAAATAAAGGCAACAGTAGTATACCGCTATTCGAAACTAATAAATCGATAGAAAACAACAAATCCGGGTTACAAACTATAACTGAGGGGAACGCGTTTAATATAAGAGGAGAACAACGACACCACAGAAACACAACATTTAAATGTAACACACACAGAAACGAACTAAGCATTAGACAAAATCCGATGAGAATAACAAATATAACATCAAAACTAAATACATGAATTTGGGATAGAAAAGTACCGTGACACGTCTTATAGCAATGCGAATTCACACTCAAATATAAGAGGAAACAAACGACACAACATTGTGCATTAAAACCGTTTTCTGATATTTCAATCTAATCAATTACTGAAAAGTCTGTTTTTGTCAAAATATTTAAATGCTAATAATGATTGAAAGTTATAGAGTAATAATCTAGATTACCACCTCTCATGATTACAATCTGTTGTATCATGTATACATAATCATGGTAAATAATAACGGTAAGCAGTTCATTAATCTGTGCTTTAAACCCATTTTATTAAACTGGTAACTTTTTGGCTATCTTGACACGCCAAGTTTATTATACAAAGGAAAAACGATATGCATTATCTGACTTATATACCGTCCGGAAATATGATATTCTGCTAAGGTTTGCAGGAAATTCGAGCAATTTTACAGATAACAAAAGAGGGGAATTTTACCGACAAAAGAGGAGAATTTTACCGACAACAAAACAGGGGAATTCTGTTCTTATGGTTTATGGTTTATGGCCATCAAAAAGCTCAATTATGACGTGAAATAAATTCACAAAACCAAAATAAACGTTAGCAATCACTGCCAATTAACATGCATTGGCATAAAAATAAAAATCAATTGAATTGTTACTGTGTACGAATAATACAATTCACTTTGGTAAGTAATTTACTCTATTAACCTATCAAAGGGGTCATCAATAAAGGCAACGGTAGTATACCGCTATCCAATAGTCAGCAATCAAATGAGCGGAAACAAAGCTAGGTCACAAACCAAAACCAAGGGAAAACACATCAACTATAAGAGAAAAACAATGAAACAACAGAAAAACTGAACTGCTAAAAAAACCAAACGTCAACATACATAGAAACAGACTCTCTGATAATAACTGCCATGTTCCTGCGCTGGATCACTCAGGACTGAGAAATACATCAATTATTCACACAATATAACATAACAACAGACTAACAACGGACACCTCCCATTAGAATAACAACGGACACCTCACATTCATTTACCACAGTTTACCAGTACACAACAGAAGAATGATGAACTGTGCGTCAAACTAATGTATCATAGCCACAAAAAGTATTTCCTCCTGTTTTATGGCATGTTTATGTGCATTAACACCGTTTTCTGATATTTCAATTTAATTAACAATGGAAGGCAGTGGTTCTGTCAAAACCTTAAAAGACTAATAATGATCGAAAATTGTAAAGTAACATCCTTATTGACCACCTCACATGATAACAATCAATTGTATCAAATGTTTTAACAAACTGTTTGTTGGCTCAAAATCAGGGTACATAAGGACCTAACACAGGTAATAATCTATTCTTTAAGCACATTAGATTGGTTTTGTTCGGAATTATTCCGTTAAAAGTAGACCTATCTTTTTGAAAAGAAATGAATATTTTTTAAAATGTTAAGTTCTGATATTTTGATACAGACATGAGCTAAATGTTAGCCTGTTTTTTTAATACAAAATCTTATTTGAACTTCGATGGGTGTCATATGTAAAAGAGGGACGAAAGATACCAAAGGGACAGTCAAACTCATAAATCGAAAATAAATTGACAACGCCATGGCTAAAAATGAAAAAGACAAACAGACAAACAATAGTACACATGACACAACATAGAAAACTTAAGAATAAGCAATACGAACCCCACCAAAAAATAGGGGTGACCTCATGTGCTCCGGAAGGGTAAGCAGATCCTGCTCCACATGTGGCACTGTAATGTATTGAAATTGTTTATCTAAGGTCACTACAGAGCTTAATTACTTTAACAGATGCAGACCGTTATAATCGCGTCTTATCATGTGTGTAACTTGTATTAGTTTATCAGTTGTATTAAAACCATGAAACTGTGCAGACGACTTTATTACCTCTCTAGCAATTTGTAGCTATTTTATAGGCACCCGTCGTGTTGCATATGTGATAACAAATCCGGTAAATAGTCTAATTCGGTAGGTTACATTCATGAAAGGGAAGGGGATTGTAGTTATGATGTAAGGAACATATCCGATATCATTTGTGAAACGGTTATTCCATAACGGTCACCAACTCTTGATGGCGTCCGTAAAATTTACGAAGGGATGATTTCAACTTCACCATTTGGAAGTCTTGTAAAGCAGGAACTTCCTACCCTTCTAAAAAATCTAACATCAACCCAAGTTTTTGGTAGGGTTATTGTTGCTCATTCTTGAAGTTTCTTTATTGTGTTTTTTAGACTGTTGTTTTGTCTGTTGGACTTATGTTAATTTAGTCATGGCGTTGTCAGGTTGTTTTCGACTTTTTTGTTGTCACTTTGGCATTTTTCGCCACTCCTTTACATATATTTACTGTCGGGTTTAAAAAAAAAGTTAGTTATGATGAATCTGTTATTAATATTTGTTTTGGTATATTTGAATAAAATAAATATGATAGTTATTGAGCAGGTTGTTATGTTACCGAATAACGTTATTGATTTGAATGTATAAATAATTCAAATGTTAAAAAAACAGATTTTTACAATTAAAATAACACGTATAAATTCCCCGACCGCTTCGCTGAATAAACTTCATTTGGATCGCTCAAACCAAAACATTTAAAAGCCAAGGATAAATAAGACCTAACCATGTGACGATCGTCTCTGTATCAATTTTAGTCTTCAAGATATCTACATTGCTTAATTAATAAAATATTATCATTTATCAGGCCATCACTATATATTAACGGGGTCATTTGTGTGTTTTTTTTTGTTTTTTTTTTTTTTTTTTTATAAAATCTAACTAAAACATAAAGATATCTTCATTTTTCAGATTCTGCGATGAAGACCGATACAATCGAAAATCCTACCAGTTTAATACACGATGACTCTATAATGCAATACAGAAAGTCATGTTTTTGAAGAGAAGTTTGATATCAAAATCGAACAATTTGTTAACATTGTATTCATGAGCTCAAACTGTGATTTGTGCTGATAACAAAAGAAGAATGCTGTCTATTTGTTTTGTTGAGCAAATGCAATATATTGTTACTGCTAATATAACACATCAAAGAGAATAAGATTAATATAACGCGGTCTTTTTCATAAAATTCTGAAATGTTTTGTGAATTTCATGAAAAATTTCAAAATAACAATAACTTTCAAAATGCATTAAAATAATGAATAAATTCGGGGAAAAAAAGAAAAGAATACAATAAGGAGGCATCCATGATACCTTCCACATATTTTAACCAGTAAATGGTTACAATTTATTCTTTTACACAAGACATATATAAATAAAGGCAACATTAGTATACAATGCAACTCTGTTTAAATGAGAGGCGACCGAGGGATATTCAAAGTAAAAAACAACCTGACAACGCCAAGGCTAAAAAAGAAAAAGACCAAAAGACAAACAATACCACAAAAACACAATATAGAATATAAAAGAATAAGCTACACGATTTGGAAGGGCAAGCATATCCTGCTCCACATGTGCCACCCATCAGGGTGCTAATGTTAGTACACACTCGGTAATAACTCTAATTTGGTAGTTCTTATTCGTGAAAAGGAGACAATATTGTAACTACGATCTTAGAAACATCTCCGCTATCATCTGTGAAACAGATATTTCATGTCGGTCAACCAACTCGTGATGGAGCCTGTAAAATGTACGAAAGAATGATTTTAAATTCACCATTTGTTTTATAGCTTCCTTTTGGGTGAAAACCCTCTATCAAGGAAATCATCAAAAGGAAATTCAAGCCCGTGAGTATTAGGACATAAATACTCCGTAGCAGGCACTGCTGGAATGTTGCTACATAGAAATGGAAAGCTTTGTAATGAAGAGCTGAAGTCATCTTTTTTGTGGTGATGTTTTGTTTTTCAGTCTAAAAGGTGAAGAAGGTGAAATGTTAATTTTTTCTGCAAATTGTGTCACCTCTGGTTTTGCATAGCTCAATGTTTTCTCGTGCTTTTGTATTTTTTTTTTTATTTAATGAAAGTTCTTTGTGTACATAGTTGGTTGCTATCCATTCGTTTGATGTGTTTGAGCATTTGATTTAGCCATTTGATTAGGGACTTTTCGTATTGGATTTTCCTTGGCGTTCAGAATTTTTTGATTTTACTTTTTGTTATGCC
Organism: Mytilus edulis; assembly: GCF_963676685.1. Taxonomy (NCBI): domain Eukaryota; kingdom Metazoa; phylum Mollusca; class Bivalvia; order Mytilida; family Mytilidae; genus Mytilus; species Mytilus edulis. The sequence continues at coordinate 38,478,474 of NC_092350.1, forward strand.
TTTGTAATTTCTCTCAATCTTCTGTCCTTTTCATTTTTGATTTGTAAATTTCATTGCCATATTATTCTTTTATAAGATTTACTTTATAGCTTGGTAACTTTCTTTGGTATTCTCTGTAGTTGTGTCCATTATCGTGTTGTTCTTTTCGGATCAAATATTTCTGTTTTGACGATCGCATAATTTGAACAACAATGCACAGTTGAGATGTTTCGCCTGCTTTACTAATGATAATTAAATTGATTGTTGAGTCTTTGTGATCAAGGTTTCACTTCAAATGTCACAGGAACTGGACATACAAAATGATCCATGAAAATAAGGGTAATATCAGATTAATCTCCGCAAGACGAATACATACAAATAACATTAATTCCATACACTGAATACAGTTAGCCTGATGCTTATAGTATCTGAGAAACGGACCAAACCGACATTACACCTGACTTTTATTGTATACAAAAAACTAGTTGAAAAATTGTTAAAAGAATCTGTGAAACAGACCTCACAGTGAAAACCTGACACTGACTAGTCAACCATGCAATTAAGGTCAATGGTAATCGAATTCTCCAAGATGGACTTGTATACTTTATTAGCATTCAATACATTTTCGATCTACTTAATAAGGTATGACACGTACACAACCAGAAACATTGATCACTGATAGGTCAACTAAAGGTGAGTAAAGATAAACCCTTTCTGAAGACATGTAATCAATACCTTGAAATTGTTCAATATGAAATAGTGCAAATACAATATTGCAATCCTGGTTTCTATGATGAGTTTAATCTATATGTCAACATATAAAGATGTTCTATACTCATTATAAACCTCACTTATAAGAAAATCGAACCTTAAGAACTTTAATTTTCTTAATAGTTGTTGTACTATAAACAATTTGTGCAAATGAACATTACGGTAACAGTAGTTTTTTTTCGATATTTAAGTCTCTAAAAATCGACGAAGGAGAAAAATCAATGTAAAACTAAAAAACTCGCCAGAAATCTAAAAGAGCAAGCCCGGGTGCGTCGGCATGAATTGTTTATTTTTACAGGTATGCATGCAACACTCGGCTTAAACCTCAGAACATACAAGAAAAAGAAGATATCAAATATCTTAAGTTTTTTCCTTTCTGAAATATTAAGCTTTGTACAACTAATTGACTCCGTCTCGATCGCTAACGGATAATCACAGTTCCAACAGGATTTGTGATTTCTGTTGCAGCTTAGACAAACATTACCACACAACATAGAAATCATGCTTTTAAATTAACTAGTATTCATGTATAAGCTTGTTTAAGGTGAATCTCACGTGAAATTTTTCATATAAAATTACGTGAATAAAATTTGTCTTTGTAGTACATCGCAGAATGATTATACTAGTTTTAATTTAGTACCATTATGATAGGTACTACTAAAAACTAAGTACAGTTTAGAATCATCCTAGCACAAATCTAAAATAGAGAATAGAGAATGATATGGGGAATGTTTCAAAGGGACAAACAACCCGACCAAAGATTAAAATGCACAACCGAAGACAACCAATGGGTTTTACCACAGCGAGAAAATCCCGCAAACTAATGCAGATTTCAGTTAACAATAAACAAAAATGTGTATTTGGACGTCATAATGAACTCCTTGACATATAAATGAACTAAAGTTTTAAAAAAACATACAAGACTAAGAAAGGCCAGAGGCTTCCGACTTGGGAAAGTCGTAAAAATGCGGCGTGGTTAAACATGTTAAGTGAGATCTTAACCATCCCCTATACCTCTAGTTAATACAAATTGATGGATCCTAAACATGCAGAATTTTAGTTCGTTATATACCATATCGAACATATACTCTAATAACAATGTAAATGCTATTTATTTTGAACAGGTATATTTGACCATTAACTGTGTTGTAATTGATCTGTCAAATCTTGTGTATGACATACTATCCTCCTTGTTGTAACAACTACATAATCTATTTACCTTTTGTATAACAGCCATTTGTATTTTACACATATTATATTCATAGTTGTTATTATTGTATTATTATATTCTCTGTAATTATGTATGTGTTTCATTAATACATATATTGGTAGAAAGTAAAACAATTCTGTAATTGTCTTTGATGTTAAATCTTTATTTTAAAAAAAAATATGATAACTGTTATGGAGTAAATTTAAAAACATCATAAAACTAGAACACAGTTAATTTTAAAGGTCACTAACATATTTCTCCTTATAAACCGGATATTTGACATTTATCGTTGAAGAGTACGACACTTCAAAAATGAATGGGAAGACGAATGAAGTCAATTTGAAAATGCGTCGTAAATCAACAGTTTGTTTTTCATATTTCTGTAAAATTTAAACATATCCTTCCCTTTGAAACAAGATGTTTAATTGATTTGTTGATCAGAACTCACTTTATAAAGTTTAATTGTATGAAGACAATACGATATGTGTCGGAAAGTTAAATTATTGTCTCACTTTTCTGTTAAATGCTATTTTCGAAAAAATTGCTTTTAGAGAAGAAAAAAATGTTGATCGTAATGTCCTTCATAGTTCTAAATGACAGCACAAAAATATCAAGGATCTATCCTTATTCTGTTAATAACAATAACGATTTAATTACTGATCTTTAAATCAAATGCATGGACTCATTCTCATGTTTTTGGTCAACATTTTCAGACAGCGAGTTCTATCCAAGCAAGGATGATCATTAATCACACATACAGTTAAACCAGAACATAATATAATAAAGCGATCACAATCACAAGTTTTCTTTATGACACCATATTGTATGGATTTTATTAGATAAATGCAACATCCTTTTACAATTTTACATGCTTTTACAAACAAGAAAACAAAAAAGAAATGTACAGTATGAAGATATTTATAGTTTTCTCAGAAAATAAAGATTTCGGTCTCTTCAAAAAAATAATTCTTGCACACATTGCAACTTTTCTTACTTTTGACTTATTAGAAAATCGAAATACTTCGAACCATAATAATTACATTGCTATTGTTATTGACAAAACCTCAAACATACGTTCAATAACTATAAAAGAGATTACATAATTCACAAAACCATTTTTTTACAGCACTAGGTCATCACCGCTCCTGGTGGACAATCAATCAACGAAAGGTATCATCATCTTAATCCTTATGTCGATATAGTTATCATTTAAACCCGGTTTGTAATAACATGAGCAACACGAAGGGTGCTACATGTGGAGTAGGATCTACTTACCTTTCCGAAGCACCTGAGACCAAACCCAGTTTTTGGCGGGGTTCGTTTTGCTTAGTCTTTAGTTTTCTATGTTGTGGTATTTGTGTTTTTATTTGTCTGTTTGTGTTTTTATTTTTTAGCCATGACCTTTTCAGTTTATAATCGATACATGAGTTTGACTGTACCTCTAATATTTTCGCCCTTCTTTAATAATGTTGTGATCCCGAGTATATCTTGATACCGATATATACCTTAGATGGTCGTTCCTGCAGTCACGAACGGCTGATTGCTCTTCTAGTATGATTTAGACGTCTGCATTAGCCATTAGTTTAACCGGAAGAGGATGGTTGCTGGGAAGTGCTTTGGACATCTCTAGATGGTCTGTCTGATGACCTAAAACTAACCCTCCGGATACTACACTCCCCCTAGTATTATTAATAAGGCCAAAATCAATAAAATACTGAAATAATACCAAATTTAGAGAAAATATGCATCAATTTAAAAAAGTATATACTCTATCCCCCTAACAATTGTTAAAAAGTATAAAATCTATCCCCTCAAAAAGGACCCTTTGTATCCATGGGTCTACTGATTAACTAAAAGATAGTGCAATGGGTTCCCAACAAATTGGGAACCCAGACAACTGTGAATTTGTCTTGTCTGGATCGTATGCCAACTCTTCCCCGTCTTTATACAAACTAGAACCGGGCCATTTAGTGGCTGCATGTCCACTATATAGTTGGACCCAGGAGGTTGTGCTGATCTATTGTCTGTCATGAAGAGTCTGGTCTCATTTTTCCTCACTTGCACTGTATTTATACCTTTGTTTAGGTAGGGAATTCCAGGGTCCTACTGTCTTCTGTTGGGACCCGATCTAACTGTGCTCACACAAAAGACTGACGTCCCACTTTTTGTCCATTCGTTTTTGATGCGTTTTGTTATTTGATTTTGCCATGTGATTATGGACTTTCCCAATTGATCTTCCTCTAAGTTCAGTATTTTTGTGATTTTACTTTTTTCTACTGGTGGCGGCTTCTGCTGATTGAAATATTTAGTGCCAACATTATCTGTTTTGAAAAGTAGCCCAAATCCCAAATCGGGGCTTTCTGGATTAATGTATACAGATTCCTGGTTGACAGGAGATTTGAAAGTTATAACTTTTTCATTGTTGAGCGGACTGTTGCTTTCTGTTGCGGCTTTTCTGTCAGTTTCTCCCCTTGAGGAAGGCTCCTCAAAAGTGAGAGATGTATGACTGGACAACAACAGGAGTAGGAAACACTGTGACTATCTTCTCATCACTGGCCCCTTCTACCAAAGTGGTATGTGCCTCACCGTCTGAGGTGGAGTCCCAACTTTCTTGGGCCTCCTCACCACTTGCCAAAGTTGTCTCTGTTGTGGCAGCAACCTTTTGAATGCTTCTGTTATTCTCAACTGCCAAAAACGCTCCTATGGGTTTCCTCATAATATTGGCTACTGAAATCTCCTGGTCGCCTGTGAGCAATGCTGCAGTAACTAAGGTGCCTTGGGGCACCTCACATTTATCTACTAATGGTATGGCTGGGGTATCCACCATCAAGGAATACCCCTGGTTTGCCCTTATTTTCCAGCAACCACTGTCTTGGTCCTTTGTTATAGTAAACCTCCTGTCCACGTCAACCTTGATCAGTTTATAAATATCCTGTAGAGAGTACCCGGCAAAGCCTGGGTCTCTTTTAAGGATTTCCTCAACCAACAAAAACCCACCTGGGAGAAGGCTGTGGTCCAACTCCAGTGCACCATCCCTCAATATGTTTGCCAGACATTTCAATAAGTAGCAGTCCAATCTGCCTGAAGGAGTTGCCTCTATGTCAAAATTGAAGCACTGCTCTGACTCAATCTCTGCTCTAACCTTCACCGACACTCTGGGTTCTCTGTTCCCTTCTCTGTTCCTGGCACCTACCTCTGGGTCCACTATAGCTACCTCCGCTACTCTGCCTTGGGGTACAGACTCAACTACTGAGAGGCCTAACTTCATTTGCGGGGACTCACTCCGGCCTTTTGAGTAGTCCCGTTTAAGTTTAATGGTCGTGTTGCTGTTCTGCTAGACTGAATTGTGGAGGTAACAGTTGTATCCCTCTCCTGTAAATCCAGACAGTCCTTCTTAACATGTCCAGGCTTAAGACAATGGTAGCACACTCCCTCCCATGGAGGCCCTATATCAGTGGAGGGACCCCCTGAGACGGACTTACCTCCATAGTTTGGGCATTCCATTTTGGAATGGCCCCTCTCCCCACAGTGGTGGCAACTTTCTGTCCCTGTCTGTCAGCCATGTAAGCAGCTTCCTGTAATAGGGCTTGTGAGGAGTTGCTTGAATTGGTCCATCATGTCGTCTAATTTTTCATGGACTTGACCAGGTTGGTTTTCAAACTTCTTATCAGACTTTTCTAACTCCACTTTCCATGTACTAGCTGGGGCCCTCTAAAAGGCCATGGTATCCCTTACATGTGGCCCCTGATACTCAATGAAGGCCTCATGGTGGTCTCCATACTGCCCATCAGTTACCTGTCTAACCTCACGCCTATTTGGCTTGCCTGTGTGTTATGTTGGAATAGCCATATTTTATCTATGGCCACCTCAATACTTTGGGGATGAAGGTTAGAGATTTGCACTCCCAACTGTTTGTTTTCAATGCCCTGGTACAGTCGCATTACGGCTTGTTTGTACATGTAATCGTCAGGGAGGTTTCTAAATGCCCTGGTGGCCAAGGACAACACCCAATCAGATCAGTCCTCGAGAGACTCCTCATGGGCTTGCCGGGCATTGATAAACTGGAACTGGGCAGTCTCAGGGAGCGCCTTGCAACCAAAACGCTTGTGAAGCTTCTCCATAAGCTCCCTATAACTCACCTCCCTGTCTCTTTCTGTTATGACGGCATACTATTCACTGGATTTTACCTCAAGACACCAGCAAAGTTGGTCCTTGCATTCCTGTGGACCCCATTCACAAACCTCCGCATACCTTGCAATTTTTGTGAAAAAGGCCTGCCAGCTGCCCTTCCCGTCATACTTAATATTTTTTGGGGCATTGGTAACTTTAGAGATGCCACCTAAAGTTCCTCGTTACCCACCTCTGTTGTCAGGTCCCCTTGTGTTTTCCATAGGCCTATTCTCATTATATTGTGACAAATCTGGACTGATAATTGTTATTATTTATCGTATTATTTATTGTATATGACTTATATTTATTTGAATATTGCCGGGTGGTCAACTTCTCGGGAGTGCACAAACACTGATAAATGCATTGACTTTCATACTCATGATTTAAACTATTTGTACTTTGCAAGTGATAAGGGCCAGTTTTATATGTATATCTTGGTAATGTTGACCTATGAAATACTTTGATTATCTCGTTATATAGTGGTTTATTTTGACAAACCTTGTCGTGAGATTCAACTTGTTTACATCCGCCATGACACCTTTCTGTACTTTCACTTTGCGATCTCAATATCATTATTTGTTTAAGTTAACACTTTATCAATGCAGATAAATTGCGTATTTATTATGTTTGTGCCTCCCTTTTCATTAACCTTGTGTTTATTTATGAGAGAACAGGGTTTTCATTGATTTCATTTAGGCATTATATCTAATGCGTAAGGTTTAGGTAAATTACACATAAGTTCATACGCCGTAATGATAGTTATCAAAGGTACCAGGATTATATTAATGAGAAAGGAATTTACTGTCCGTTTAATTATAGCATTATGTAGAAATGTCCTTTTGGTTTGTTTCGCTTTTAAATAAAATTCGGACAAGAATGACAAAATGAGGACAACTCAATAATGAGTATTTATTTAGTAATAACGAAATCGAATAGTCTTCTTGAACGTTTCAAGCCAAAAGACGTAAGAAACGTTGCTTTTGATTGGACGATTGGACGTTTACTCTAACGTCATAGTAAGTGCCAAAAGACATAAATAGGAGCCTGTAGACAGACATGTCATTCTGAATCAATCTCTTGAATCGTCAACTACCTTTTATATTGACCACCCGATTTATTGCTTTGTCTGTTGAATGATGAATGTGTATTTAATGTTTATTATATTGAAAGAAGAAGTCAAGATACTACTAAAATAAATATCATTGTTATGTTTATTACAAATTTGTTTCTCCACAATGCCGTTGATTCCACTCCTCCTGAATGATGAGTTAAACAGTTTTATAGTAACCCTAGGTTTGTTACAATATGGTACTTGGTATGCCTTTTGTCTATAGCCCACCCCTGCAGTGACCCCTTTTGGGGGCACCGCTGTATACCCTTGATTATACTCGTTCTTGGGTTGCCTATCCCCATAGTCATGAGATGGGGTCTGCCTTGTGTCCGCACCCCTATTGTCTTGCCTCTTGCCATACTAACTGCAGGCCATCTCATACTGTCCCCCACCAGTGTAAGCTGGTTGGGTACAGGGTGCTGACCCCTGACCTGCATAGTTGCTTGCGTGACCCATATCATGGGGTGTGAAGGTGTGCCCCAATAGTTCAGGGTAAGTTTGTCCCACGCACTGTCAATACGGCTTGTTCCCAATACTACCCCTTTACATGTGGTGAGGGGGATTACCTTGGTTTGGGTCACCAATATCATGGTGACTCCACTCTTTTTTCTGTAACTTTTCCCTGTAGCCCCCATCCCAATTCCCTGTGGGTTCAGGTATAGCATTAGCATCCCCAGAATATGAACTATATTAAAGGAAGGCAGAGTCCATCTGGCTGGGCCCTTCCAAGGGCCAGGGACTTTGCGCCTGGTGCCATGCTTCTTGCCTAAATGCAGATTGGCCTTGTACTTGGGATGGTGTGCCCTGTGGAGCAATGTGTCCCCTGTCTAACATCTCACCATGCCTGCCTTGGTCCTGAGGTGGTGGCCCAATATTTTGGCCACCTCCATTTGGGCTGAAGTCCAGCCTGGATAAAAGGCCCCTTGTTACTCGTAGGTGGGAGATTGTGACTAAGTCTGATTCGGTCACAAAGCCCTTGCTCTCCCTAATGTCCATTATTTGCTCCCCAGTTTTTATGCCTATACCTGGGAGCTGGAGTAACTCTTGAAAGCTACAAGTGTTTAGGTTTACAACTGACATTTGTAACTGTAAATTACTGACTAACAATTTATAACAAAGTTTATTTATTTAAAGAATAAACAACAACAATTAACACACTTAATATCACAATTTATTTATTTAATAACACAGATACATGTACTTCTGCTTCGGGTAACCCGTTCTTCTGGTCTGCGGTTAACAGAAGTAAACAAAACAATAACATAACGACTGGAAACTCGTCCTTCTGGTCTGCGGTTAAGAGAAGTAAACAAAACAATAACACAACGACTGCTAACCCGTCCTTCTGGTCTGCGGTTAACAGAAGTAAACAAAACAATAACAAGTCGACTGGTACCCAGCTGTCCCTTCAGGGTCAGAAAGGTAATCTGACGTCTACTTGGACAATCATTTCTCCTAAACAACCGTGAAGTATTCCTCCAAAATACTCCACGAGTGCCTGAAATGACTTATTCCCTCGCTGGAATAAACCAAATAACCTTTCCCTCCTGTCTTACTATTTTTGCCGTCCACAACCGGCACGGCAAAAACATAAAAAAAATGTCCCTTATAGACGTTACACTGCCCGCTGATTGCTCGCAGCGCCAATGTTGTATATCTTAATACCGATATATACCTTAGACGGTCGTTCCTGCAGACACGAACGGCCGATTGCTCTTCTAGTATGATTTAGACGTCTGCATTAGCCATTAGTTTAACCGGAAGAGGATGGTTTCTGGGAAGTGCTTCGAACATCTCTAGATGGTCTGTCTGATGACCTAAAACCCTCCGGATACTACACTAACATACCATTTGGTCTTACAGCTCTTTGACTGTATCAACTCTTATACATCCCTCTAATTATCTTTCAAATATTTGGCTTTCAACTTTCCTTGTAAAGGCAAATCTAGAAAAGCGCTTCGGACCCAGCGATTTTCTATCTCATTTGGTTAATACCGCTGCAGGTGTACTATCCGTTTTTACAAATTATGAGAGAAAAAACTAAGGCCTCAACTCACTCTGGCAAAGTTGACCGCATATATATTTGGCTATTATATTTATGCCATGTTTGTTCAAAGGTTTTGTTTCAAACATTCTGGTTTTGAACATCTATGGCTTTTAAATATTCCGAAAAACATTCCTGATGAAAGTAAATTGATAAAAAAAATTACGGACGCATAGAATTCAGAAAGAGTTTTTTCCATTTTCTGATTTTTATCTTTTACTCTTTTTTTCTACCTAAAGGTTAGTGGTTAAATTTGTTTTCTTCAGGTTATTATTTAAATGTGTTTTTGTGTGTGGAAAGCATGACATTTTTTAAAACGTACCATAAGATCATGATCAACAAAATTGAAGGTGAATTGGCATGAACATATGTCACTGTTTCATTCATTTTTTCAAAGATAAAAGTATATTTTTGCGATTGAGATAGATAGCCGTTAATGAATAAGCCGACAATATGGTAGTTTCTTATTTTTGAAGACCGTACAGCTGTCTTTGGTGGATAGTTGTCACACAGGTATTCATACCTCATCTAATTTTTTTTTATATGAGCTGTGGACGCCGACATCTAAATTATTTTGATCATTGTTTTTGTTTGCAATATATGTACTACGTAATTGAATTCGATATTAACAAAAATAAAAAATTAAAAATTAAATCATTTATAAGATCTTTAATATTCATTGCTCTATGGTCGGGTGGTTGTCGCTTTGACATATTCACCATTTCCTTTCTCAATTTTAATATCTTAAAATATGTCTTCTTATTTTTTAAAATACACAATAGAAAAACTTCAGAATTACAGATATATTTCTAAATTAACGAATATAGTATTTGTCACTTATAGAGTAGTTTGAATATATTCAATTTAATCACATTAAGATATCAAAATTAGAAAAAAAATCTGCAGTTTGACGAGATGTTTAATGTTATTCTAAAAAGTAACAAAAGGGAAAAAGAACAGATGTCTTTTTAAAAAATATATTAGAAACTGACTGTTACATTACATGCATGTTCCATAATAATCCGTACTAATTATTTGCAGACAACAATCGATAGGCATTTCAAAAATAAGATTTTATTTCCTAAAACACATTCCTGACAACACGTGCTTACTGTGCTATGTTACAACAATGCATAAGATACAAACGATCAATGGAGTGTAATTAGAATATTCACGGTTGTTGCATTAACACGTTATTATCAAAATTAAACGTTTCTTTGTTTTGTGATTGTACGCACAATTTTTAGTATAATAAAAATATGTTTCGATCAACGTTTATTTTTTGTTTATTGGAACAAAAACTTACAAAAAAAAAACCCATTCAATTCTTGAATAAACACATATTTTCTCCGAAAAAAGTACGGCGACTTATAGTTATCACATCGAATTTTGATAGTACCCATTTATTTTAAATCTGTTCCAAAAAATGTATTAACATATATCGCTTATTTCAGTGTTAACTTCTTTAACCGACTGTACTAAAGAAAGAAAAATATATCTTAATGGTAAATAAGATATATTTGACATATTTCATCAGATTTAAAAAGCTGTTTATAATTTTCTTAATTAAGAAAAAGCAATGTCTTAAGTTTGAACCACCTAGTTTGATTTTCTGAAATTTCAGTTTCGTGTTCATCCCATTTAATGAAGATAACATCATTTGATATGTTCACGAGTTGTTCTGGAATATCATTGACATGCACATTTTGTAAAATAACTATAATTTTCATAAGATTTTGTGTGTATTTCTCATATTTGGCTCTTTCGATTTCAAATGACCCCCATTCGTATTCACAAAATCGTTCCGTTATAATAAAAATAACATGTCTACTTTGGTGAATTGAAAGTGCTTTAGAATCTGATGTTGATTCTCCGGGAATAAGGTCTCGATCATGTACGAATGTTTTCATTCCCCATTCTTTTTCAACTTTTGGAAGCAGATGGTTTTTTATCCATGATATGCTTCTTTCTTCGTAGGAAATATATACGTCATATTCATAATTTACATATAAACCTCTCTCGACGGCTCGTCTAAATGTTCTAAACAAAAACAGAATAAGTTTCCATCTGTAATAATATAAAACCGAAAATGGTATCGAAACACCAAAAGTACACGAAACTAATACTATTCCAATCCTAAGCCACGTGGTAGCTTGGCAGTCAGCAAAATACTTATTGATATCTTTGGTGACTTCAATAAGATTGGCTTGCGAATTGTTTGACATTGTGCAAGTGTAATTGTTTCCGTTTACAAAAAATACTTTTGTTTTTGTAAGCCATAACAGAAAATCAACAGTATCGCACGAACAAACTAAAGCATTGTTATTCAAATTCAAACTCAAATTCTGATTTGGCACGATAATCTCATCTAACCATTTTCGTATAGTATAATCAATAGATGTTATCAAATTATTTGACAGATCTAGCGATTCTAGATGACGGAGTTTATATACAGTACTAGGAACTCTCCTGAAAAAGTTATTGGACAAATTAAAATGGGTCATATTCTTGTCATTAAATAATGTCGTATCTGACAAAGTCCATAGGTTATTGAAAGACAGATCTACACTTTTGAGTTTAGGTGCGTGACCGAGCATCCATTGTCTTCCTTCAATTATGCTTCTGTCTATGCTGGCATGGGTCATTTTCAATGTAGTTAGTTTCGGCAAGGAAATGGACTGAAACAGTATTGTTGAAGATAATCCAGAAACATCTAAATATATAAGTTCTTTTCCACATTCATTTGACACATTTGGATATTGTTCAAAAATACTAAATGAAATATCAAAATTCCTTAGCGATGTATTTTGGCATGTGAATGACACAGACGCAGACACTACTGTCATATGAGTATAGCGGACAAATTCTAGTAAGGGCGGTAGGTTAATAGTTATATGAAAAGATTGATGAAAAATATGTTGTTTTTCCTGATTATGACTTCCAATGAACTTTCCGGGATGATACACATCAAGAAATAACGGTTTCAGATATTGTGCAGGCAGATAAGACATATCAAAGGTTTTAAGATTCGTAGCTCTTGTTAAGAATAAAACATTTTGCATATAGTGTTCTAAAGTCGTTGACGGTAATCTGTTCGCAGATATGATAAACGTTTTGAAGCACCCAGGGTATTGGAATGAAAACAATGAATAAAGTTCGTCATCTGCTATGCCTGTCGCTGACAAATCTAAAGCCTCTATGCAGATAGAGCTCAGATATCTCATTAGTTCTTTTGTAATTATTACAGAATACGGAAACTTATCGTTATTGATACTTTTGTCGCTAATATGGTGAAAGTTAATAACCGACATCTTTTTGTTTTGATAAGGATAAAGTATATTCAGTGCCTGGTACAAATGAATATATGAATGAGACAGGTCCAAAATGTTCAATTCAGGAAAATACCGAAGAATTCCTTTGTCAATGTGAAAGAAATGATGACAACGAGTAATATATAACTCTCTTAGTTTCGGAGAAAAATTTCTGAAAGTTTCATTTGATAATTTTCCGAATCTCATGTAACACCTCCTAAAATTTAATACGGCTAGAGTTTGCAGTGATTTAAATCCATTACCGAACTCAGGTCGATCGAACAAGTCGATAGATAAATTTTGTAAACTTTTCAAGTTAGAGAATACTTTGTCTGGGTAAACAAACGATTCATGTACCATCCATTGCTCTTCATTCCTGCCTATTTCAAGAACAATCAAATTTTCAAGCGGACGAAACAGTCTTGTCGGAAGCTTAGAAATATTAATAGCGTTGTTTTCCATCCTCAAAATCCGTAAATAACGTAAGCCTTCAAAACCATATTCATGGACTTCAGATATATTGTTACTGTTTAAAATCAAAATGTCCATTTTCGTATAGTTTATAAATGTGTTGTTTTTGATGACAGTGATTAAATTATGTGAGAGATCCAACACTTTGATATTTTTGATCAGATTCCTTGGTACAGTTATAAAACCTCTGTTATCACAATGGGCCACAAGTTGGTTTTTTAAATTTAAGCTGTAATTGCACGATAAATTTGTAGCACCATACATAAACATAATCCACACAATGATCAAAAGCCAAAAAGTTCTTTTACCGTTGTTCATGTTTACTCCTTGTTTTATAACAAAATATAAAAAATGCATATGAAATAAAACCTCCAGAACATAAGACACAAACATCAGAAGTAACTATATGGGTCAAGAGCAAACAAATCTAAAGTGCTCATAATATATACTTTCCTAAGAAACCGGAAGTTTTGGCAGATTATATTAATGAATACATACTGTAAGAGTTGTTATAACAAAAGGAGTGTTTATAAGGAGGTGCTGTTACAAAATCATAAGATAGTATCAACAAGTTTTTAAACATTTATTAGATTCATAAACTATCCTCGGTTTTACTAAACTTGGACCGAAGCTGCTTTCAATTAAAAGATAGTATCAACAGGAATATTTTATTGATTAATTTCCTCATTTTTGTTGAGCCTGCGATTAACAGAAAGAATAGGCGAGACACTGGGTTTCGCGGAACCCATACGATTTTTTTTAACAAATTGTGTGTTTAACATATTGTATGAGATAATTTATGAAATAATGACTGTGGTATGTTCATTACTTGCTGTTGAAGGCCGTGGGGTGACTTATGGTGAAAACTTCTGTGTCATTCTATTTCTTGCGATGAGTAGTCTCATCCCCAATCATACCACATCTTTTTCTTGTTATCAAAACCTCAACACGTACTTTTAAAAACTTAAAGAACAATTGTACGAATATGTATTGAAACCTCGTAACCAGCTTCAACATGTTCATTTGTGGACAAGTATCATTTGCGAATATATAAAACACGTATTCAAAATCAACTATTATTAAGGTCATATAATATGTGATAAGACTGATAATAAAATACTAATTCAATGTCATGCAATAAGGTTTAAATGCTTAAAGTTTTTAGAAGAAAGAGTTTAATGTCTGCTTTTTTAGATTAATTCTGCGAATTGTTTTTGTCTGCAAAAACATCAAACAGCAGGATAAAGAGATTCACAACTAATTGAATAAAATGGAGGATTGAAATGGAAAATGTGTCAAAGAGACAACAATCCGACCAAAGAACAGAAAATGATGCGTCTAAACACGGCTAAGGACTCCTTAGTGCACTAATATGCTACTTAGGACTAAAAGTACAATGTAAACAAATTTCTTATCTAGATAGAGATTGATATTAAATGCATATATTCAAATTTAATCAATAAAAGATCACAAATGATAATTGAACAATGCATGTGCCGGTTTTCTTTGATTTTTCCGAAAATCACTGAACTATAAGACACGTGACAAATTACATAACTGATAACACTATTACCTTAAAAAATAAAAAAATAAATTATTTGGAATAGAAAATTACCCTGACATATAGATATATTTACCATAAAAATATGTTTTAAAATTTAAAAAAAATCGTTTAATATGCATCGGTTTATGATTAAATGAAAAAAATATAGAAAATTGTTAAGCTGTTTTTTTTTTTCAGGAAGTAAAAAAATGTTTGCATCGAGAAAAATAGCCCCTCCCCTATAAATTATCATTAATTTACCAAAGTGGGGGCTAAAAATTGGACACCGATCGCGAGGCCTGACTGCCATAAACAACAGATTACGAACAGCAAACAGTGGATACACCAATTGATATGTATGAAAGACAACGACGGACACAAAATGATTGCACTGAATAATTTCAACTACCATTGAGATCGATTTTTCAAATCTCCTTATCAAATTAGACATGCATTTAAAAAAAAACTTGGGATATCTAGTACCGTTCGGTTTCAAATTGGAATTAAAAATTGCATTTTCCCAAAGAGATTTGGGTAAAACCCCGAGAATCTCACCTCCTAGAAATTTGAAGTGTCAGGATGTTTGAAAATATGTATGAATTTTCTTACATACTTGAAATTGTATAAGGAATATAAACAAATTCAGTATGTATACTGTACAATAAAATTGAGAATGGAAATGGGGAATGTGCCAAAGAGACAACAACCCGACCATAGAAAAAAAACAACAGCAGAAGGTCACCAACAGGTCTTCAATGTAGCGAGAAATTCCCGCACCAGGAGGCGTCCTTCAACTGGCCCCTAAACAAATATATACTAGTTCAGTGATAATGAACGCCATACTAATTTCCAAATTGTACACAAGAAACTAAAATTAAAATAATACAAGACTAACAAAGGCCAGAGGCTCCTGACTTGGGACAGGAGCAAAAATGCGGCGGGGTTAAACATGTTTGTGAGATCTCAACCCTCCCCCTATACCTCTAGCCAATGTAGAAAAGTAAACGCATAACAATACGCACATTAAAATTCAGTTCAAGAGAAGTCTGAGTCTGATGTCAGAAGATGTAACCAAAGAAAATAAACAAAATGACAATAATACATAAATAACAAGATACTACTATCAGTTAACTGACATGCCAGCTCCAGACTTCAATTAAACTGACTGAAAGATTATGATTTCATCATATGAACATCAGGCACAATCCTTCCCGTTAGGGGTTTAGTATCATACCATCATAACATATATAAGAAGAACATAACCCGTGTCATGCCAACAACTGGTTTTTGAATAAATGTGTTTAGTTGCGATGCAAAGACCCTATAAGTGAATCAATATTAACGCCAAAATATGCAATCTTTAATGACCTGACAACAGTATCGTAACTATATCCCTTCTTAATTCTTAAGTCTATTCAAAGGTTTTGTTAGTTTTTGAAGTGAATACTGACACCTTTGTGCTTTATAAAGAATATTTCCATAAAAAATTGGATGTGAAATACCTGAACGTATATGATTGTTTAATCAGTTGTTATGTCAGCTTACAATATTTCTTAGATATATATATATATAATCGTTTATTAAATTTATCCGTAAAAGTGAAAAAATATATAACATGAAAATAAAAATACATAGATCATTCATTTATTGCAATCCATTATATCAAACAGTCATGAAGTTGAAATAATTTCTAGAACCAGTCACTGTCTGTAGATATAATGCGTCGGACGTTATATGCATAAAAATAAAATTTTGATTTTGAACTGTATGAAATAGAATTAGTAAGGGTTTCGCGGAACACAATGTCTCGCCTTCGTTTGCCGTAAACTTGAACTCTCAGGCTGAACAAAATCAAGACACTATATTTTGATTGTTAGGAGCTTCTGTCCAAGTACACAACTATTTCCGGTGCCTATAAAATAGCCGACTTTAATTAAGTTTTTTGAATCTGAGCTGGCAAAATAGCATATTATCTATTATGCTGGTATCGGCAAAACAGCTACAAGTATTGCCTTTAATTAAAATGCATATCAATTTTAAATACTATTCTAAATAAAATAGCTTTGAGAATCGTGTAAAAAGCGTTCGTTGTTCATTCGTCATTGAATCATTCAACGTGCGTGTATCGTGTGTGCGTGTATCATGTATTTATCATTCATCGTGCATCGTGGGTGTATCGTGCGTTCATCATTTAAAAATTCATTTTGCGTTTATCCTCCGTGTAACGCTCATCACTCATCGTCCGTGTATCGTGTATCGTGCGTGTACCGTGCGTGTATCGTGCATTCACCGTGCGTGTATCGTGCGTGCGTGTATCGTGCGTGTGGTCAGTTTGAATTTTAGAAGGTCTGTAATTATCAGTTTTTCTCGTTTTTCTGTAAAATTCTCTTTTTTGGACTTTACTTATATTGAATATTCGTAAATAAATCCGAGAAACCATGTGCCTTGTCTACGATTTCTGCTGTTAGTGTATAATCGTAATGTTTACTTATAGATTTAGTTTTAGATGCATGATTTTTTTATTAGTTGTTAGTAGCTTTGAACTAGCTATCAGTTAACTGCGAGTACTCTAAGATCTGTTTCTAGTGTCATTTTGTTTTTTGGGATGTACAAGTACCCGGTCACGTTCACTTGAACTTTTGTCCATCTGATGGGTAAGCCTTTTTCAACTGATTTTTATAGTTCGTTTTTATGTTGTACTGTTATACCACTGTCCCAGGTTCGGAGGAGGGTTGGGATCCCGCTAACATGTTTAATCCCGCCGCATTATGTATGTATGTGCCTGTCCCAAGTCAGGAGCCTGTAATTCAGTGGTTGTCGTTTGTTTATGTGTTGCATATTTGTTTTCGTTCATTTTTTATATAAATAAGGCCGTTAGTTTTCTCGTATGAATTGTTTTACATTGTCATTTCGAGGCCTTTTATAGCTGACTATACGGTATGGTCTTTGCTCATTGTTGAAGGCTGTACGGTGACCTATATTTTTTTTATGTCTGTGTCATTTTTGCCTCTTGTGGAGAGTTGTCTCATTGGAAATCATTCCACGTCTTCTCTTTTTTATATTATAGAGACATCAATACAATTATACACTCACAGCAGAATAATATCCCAACCTAGACAAAAACAAAAAGAGGCTTGCTTATAGATTCCCTCGTAGATTTGAGTTTCAACGAATAAAACCATTTTCATTTGGTATTCGTTCTGTCGTTAAGTATTTGTTTTTATTTGCTGGAGCTAACCGTTCAGATGCATGGATGGAATTGAAAATTGGTCACAATTTTTCATATATCGAATGTTATATAATAAACCAGATCATTTAACAGTTTAATGTTAAATTAATAAAGCAAAGTGATTTCCCATTTTTCAAGTGTTTTAACTGTAAGGTTTGTTGGAACAGGGTTCTTCGGTTATATGAGGTGTAAATTATCATGCTTTTAACACACAAAAACAGATTTAAATGAAAAAACGTATACAACCTGAATAAAAACGTTTTAAAATCTAATTTTAAGGTAAAATAAAAATAGTAGTATAATTGATTGTATGTTGATTTTTGAAGCTATGTGATTGACTTTGTTATTATAATGTTATCAAATTTGTTGTAAACAAACATTTGGACAAATAAAAAAATATGTTTATAAATACAACAGTAGTATACCGCTGTTCAAAAGACATAAATCGATTAAGAGAAAACAAAGCCGGGTTACAAACTAAAACCGAGGGAAACTAATCAACTATAAGGAACACAACAGAACAACAGGAACACTGAACTGCAACAAAAACAAACACACATATACACGAACTATTTGATAACATTTATGATCTTTAATATTCAATATCATAAAATATGTCTTCTTATTCTGAATTATATACTACATATTAACGAATATAATATTTAACACAGGGAGATGAGTTTGAACATATTTGTCTAAATTAAATCTATTTATATCATGTATACATGATAAAACCAGATCAACCAGTTGTTTAATGTTAATTTGTCAAGCAACAATGGGGGAAGAGAACAAGTGTCCCTTTTTTTAATGAAGCGGATTCAAACATCTGCTTTATTTAGTTATGATTTAAATATTCTGTTGATTATTTTTCGCTTCATTCACTTTTAAATGATTCTTTTTTATTAATTTATAACATGTCAGAATAATTAGAATCCGTACTTTTGATTGGCTAACAGCAATCGATAGGAATACCGAAATATTATTTCCCAATAAAATTTAACATTCCTGACAGCGCGTGATTCCTATGACAATGTCACAACAATGCTTTAGAAAATGTGAAATAACTCGTTATTTCACGATTCTAGCATAAACATGTAATCAAAACAAAAATGAACGCTTTTCTTGTAAATTTATAGGGTTGTAAAATCGTTGAAGATAGGGACATTTTTAGTATTAAGCGGTTCTGCTCTTTATAAGTGCTCCGGTCAACGGTTTAACGCCCCAATAACATTACAAAAAAAAGAAGAATTCAATTCTTAGATTAACACATGTTTCTCCGAAAAAAAGTACTGCAATTATTTTTTTCAAAATCTAATTTTGTTGATACATTTTTCTCTCTTCCCAAAATTTTTACATCGTTTATTTCAGTGTATATCTACTCGAACTAATTGTATTAAAGAAGATAAATAAAATGTATTTGACATATTTCATCAGATTTTCCTATGAAGCTATTTATATGTTTTGTTAATCCATTTTTTAATTTAGGAAAAGCAATGTCTTTAGTTTGAACCACTCTGTCTGATTTTCATTTTCATATTCATCCCATTTAATAAAGATAACGTCATTTGATATGTCCACGAGTTGTTCTGGGATATCATTGACATGCACATTTTGTAAAATAACTATAATTTTCATAAGATTTTGTGTGTATTTCTCATATTTGGCTCTTTCGATTTCAAAGGACCCCCACTCGTATTCACAAAATCGTTCCGTTATAATAAAAATAACATGTCTACTTTGATGAATTGAAAGTGCCTTAGAATCTGACGTGAGTTCTCCAGGAAAAAGGTCACGGTCATGTACGAATGTTTTTAGTCCCCATTCTTTTTCACATTTTGGGAGGAGATGATTTTTTATCCATGATATGCTTCTTTCTTCGTAGGAAATATATACGTCATATTCATAATTTACATGTAACTTTTTCTCGACGGCTCGTCTAAATTTTCTAAACAAAAACAGAATAAGTTTCCATCTGTAATAATATAAAATCGAAAGTGGTATCGAAACACCAAAAGTACACGAAATTAATACTATTCCAATCCTAAGCCACGTGGTAGCTTTGCAGTCAGCAAAATACTTATTTATATCTTTGGTGACTTCAATAAGATTGACTTGTGAATTGTTTGACATTGTACAAGTGTAATTGTTTCCGTTTACAAAAGATACTTTTGTTTTTGTAAGCCATAACAAAAACTCAACAGTATCGCATGAACAAACTAAAGCGTTGTTATCTAAATTGATACTTAAATTCGGATGTTGCACGATAATTTCATCGAACCATTTTCGTATAGTATAATCAATAGATGTTATCAAATTATTAGACAGATCTAATGATTCTAGGAGACGGAGTTTAGATACACTACTAGGAACTGTCCTGAAAAGGTTATTGGACAAATTAAAGTGCGTTATATTCTTATCGTTAAATAATTTCGTATCTAACAAAGTCCATAGGTTATTGAAAGACAGATCTATACTTTTCAGTTTGGGTGCGTGCCCCAGCATCCATTGCGTTCCTTCAATTATACTTCTGTCAATGCTGGCATGATTCATTTTCAATGTAGTGAGCTTTGGTAGGGAAATGGACTCAAACATCATTGTTGAAGATAACCCGGACACATCTAAATATCTAAGTTCTTTTCCGCATTCATTTGATATATTTGGATACTGTTCAAAAACACTATATGAAATATCAAAATGTTTTAGCGATTCATTTTTGCATGTGATTGATACAGAAGCAGACAATACAGTTATATGAGTAAAGCGGACAAATTCTAGTAAGGGCGGTAGGTAAACGTTTATATGTATTGACTTCTGAAATATATGTTGTTTTTCCTGACTTTCAATGAACTTTTCGGGATGATATACATCAATAAATAACGGTTTCAGAAATTGTGCAGGCAGATAAGACATATCATAGGTTTTAAGATTCGTAGCTCTTGTTAAGAATACAACTGTTTGCATATAGTGTTCTAAAGTCGTTGACGGCAATCTGTTCGCAGATATGATAAACGTTTTGAAGCACCCAGGGTACTGGAATGAAAACAATGAATAAAATTCGTCATCTACTATGCCTGTCGCTGACAAATCTAAAGCCTCTATGCAGATAGATCTCAGATATCTCATTAGTTCTTTTGTAATTATTACAGAATACGGAAACTCGTCGTTATTGATACTTTTGTCGCTTATATGGTGAAAGTTGATAACAGACATCTTTTTGTTTTGATAAGGATAAAGTATATTCAGTGCCTGGTACAAATGAATATATGAATGAGACAGGTCCAAAATGTTCAATTCAGGAAAATACCGAAGAATTCCTTTGTCTATGTGAAAGAAATGATGACAACGAGTAATATATAACTCTCTTAGTTTCTGAGAAAAATTTCTGAAAGTTTCATTTGATAATTTTCCGAATCTCATGTAACACCTCCTAAAATTTAATACGGATAAAGTTTGCAGTGATTTAAATCCATTACCGAACTCAGGTCGATCGAACAAGTCGATAGATAAATTTTGTAAACTTTTCAAGTTAGAGAATACTTTGTCTGGGTAAACAAACGATTCATGTACCATCCATTGCTCTTCATTCCTGCCTATGTCAAGAACAATCAAATTTTCAAGCGGACGAAATACTCTTGTCGGAAGCTTAGAAATATTAATAGCGTTACTTTCCATCCTCAAAATCCGTAAATAACGTAAGCCTTCAAAACCATATTCATGGACTTCAGATATATTGTTACTGTTTAAATTCAAATTGTCCATTTTCGTATAGTTTATAAATGTGTTGTTTTTGATGACAGTGATCAAATTATGTGAGAGATCCAACACTTTGATATTTTTGATCAGATTCCTTGGTACAGTTATAAAACCTCTGTTATCACAATGGGCCACAAGTTGATTCTTTGAATTTAAGCTGTAATTGCACGATAAAGTTGTAGCACCATACATAAACATAATCCACACAATGATCAAAAGCCAAAAAGTTCTTTTACCGTTGTTCATGTTTACTCCTTGTTTTATAACAAAATATAAAAAATGCATATGAAATAAAACCACCAGAACATAAGACACAAATAACAAAAGTAACTATATGGGTCAAGAGCAAACAAATCTAAAGTGCTCATAATATATACTATGGCAGATTCTATTAATGAATACATACTGTAAGAGTGGTTATAATAAAAGGAGTGTTTTATAAGGAGGTGCTGTTACAAAATCATAAGATAGTATCAAGAAGTTTTTAAACATTTATTAGATTCATAAACTATCCTGGGTTTTTCTAAACTTGGACCGAAGCTTCTTTCAATTAAAAGATAGTATCAACACGAATATTTTATTGATTTATTTCCTCATTTTTGTTGAGCCTGTGATTAACAGAAAGAATAGGCGAGGTATTGGGATTCGCGGAACCCTTACAATATTTTTTTTACAAATTGTCTGTTTAACATATTGTATGAGATAATTTATGAAATAATGACTGTGGTATGTTCATAACTCACTGTTGAAGGCCGTGGGGTGACTTATGGTGAAAACTTCTGTGTCATTTTATTTCTTGCGATTAGTAGTCTCATCCCCAATCATACCACATCTTTTTCTTGTTATCAAAACTTCAACACGTACTTTCAAAAACTTAAAGAACAATTGTACGAATATGTATTGAAACCTCGTAACCAGCTTCAACATGTTCATTTGTGGACAAGTATCATTTGCGAAACTATAAAACACGTATTCAAAATCAACTATTATTCAGGTCATATAATATGTGATAAGACTGATAATAAAATACTAATTCAATGTCATGCAATAAGGTTTAAATGCTAAAAGTTTTTAGAAGAAAGAGTTTAATGTCTGCTTTTTAGATTAATTCTGCGAACAGAGAGATAAAGAGATTCACAACTAATTGAATAAAATGGAGGATTGAAATGGAGAATGTGTCAAAGAGATAACAATCCGACCAAAGAGCAGAAAATGGTGCGTCTAAACACGGCTACGGACTCCTAAGTGCACTAATGTGCTACTTAGGACTAAAAGTACAATGTAAACAAATTTCTTATCTAGATAGAGATTGATATTAAATGCATATATTCAAATTTAATCAATAAAAGATCACAATTGATAATTGAACAATGCATGTGCCGGTTTTCTTTGATTTTTCCGAAAATCACTGAACTATAAGACACGTGTCAAATTACATAACTGATAACACTATCACCTTAAAAAATAAAAAAATAAATTATTTGGATAAGAAAATTACCCTGACATATAGATATATTTACCATAAAAATATGTTTTAAAATTTTTTAAAAATCGTTTGATATGCATCGGTTTATGATTAAATGAAAAAAATATAGAAAATTGTGAAGCTGGTTTTTTTTCAGGAAGTAAAAGAATGTTTGCATCGAGAAAAATAGCCCCTCCCCTATAAACGATCATTAATTTACCAAAGTGGGGGCTTAAATTTAGACACCGATCGCGAGGCCTGACTGCCATAAACAACAGATTACGAACAGCAAACGGTGGATACACCAATTGATATGTATAAAAGACAACGACGGACACAAAATGATTACACTGAATAATTTCAACTACCATTGAGATCGAATTTTCAAATCTCCTTATCAAATAAGACATGCATTTAAAAAAAACTTGGGATATCTAGTACCGTTTGGTTTCAAATTGGAATTAAAAATTGCATTTTCCCAAAGAGTTTTGGGTAAAACCCCGAGAATCTCACCTCCTAGAAATTTAAAGTGTCAGGATGTTTGAAAATATGTATGGATTTTCTTACATACTTGAAATTGTATAAGGAATATAAACAAATTCAGTATGTTTACTGTACAAACATAAAACAGACACCAATTGTGTCTTATATTGTTTAATTCATTTTTACTGAATGCAAAATTTGATTAATTGATTATTCAGTGGTTGCATAAACGTCCAGTGGCAAAAAATTTCATGCATATTCAGGACGAAAAGTCGTTTCAGAAGTATATTATGAAGTATTTGGTATTACAAATGTTTAAATTTTCTAATTATTTTGTAAATGTCATTTTCTTAGCTAGTTCTAATTAATTTGTACGAATCAAATTTTTCTGACAAAATAATTATCTTTTCCTCTAAATTAACACATACGATTCTGATAACAATGGATATTATAGGGAACATTGTAACTTACATAAAAAAGAGACTATGATTGTTTAATCAGTTGTTATGTCAGCTTACAATATTTTTTAGATATATACATATATAATCGTTTATAAAATTTATCCGTCAAAGTGAAAAAATATATAACATGAAAATAAAAATACATAGATCATTCATTTATTGCAATCAATTATATCAAACAGTCATGAAGTTGAAATAATTTCTAGAACCAGTCACTGTCTGTAGATATAATGCGTCGGACGTTATATGAATAAAAATAAAATTTTGATTTTGAACTGTATGAAATAGAATTAGTAAGGGTTTCGCGGAACACAATGTCTCGCCTTCGTTTGCCGTAAACTTGAACTCTCAGGCTGAACAAAATCAAGACACTATATTTTGATTGTTAGGAGCTTCTGTCCAAGTACACAACTATTTCCGGTGTCTATAAAATAGCCGACTTTAATTAAGTTATTTGAATCTGAGCTGGCAAAATAGCATATTATCTATTATTCTGGTATCGGCAAAACAGCTACAAGTATTGCCTTTAATTAAAATGCATATCAATTTTATATACTATTCTAAATAAAATAGCTTTGAGAATCGTGTAAAAAGCGTTCGTTGTTCATTTGTCAATGAATCATTCAACGTGCGTGTATCGTGTATTTATCATTCATTGTGCATCATGGGTGTATCGTGCGTTCATCATTTAAAAATTCATTTTGCGTTTATCCTCCGTGTAACGCTCATCACTCATCGTCCGTGTATCGTGTATCGTGCGTGTACCGTGCGTGTATCATGCATTCACCATGCGTGTATCGTGCGTGTGGTCAGTTTGAATTTTAGAAGGTCTGTAATTATCAGTTTTTCTCGTTTTTCTGTAAAATTCTCTTTTTTGGACTTTACTTATATTGAATATTCGTAAATAAATCCGAGAAACCATGTGCCTTGTCTACGATTTCTGCTGTTAGTGTATAATCGTAATGTTAACTTATAGATTTAGTTTTAGATGCTGTCACGGACGGACGGATGGAGAAGTCTTTCAGTGCTATTTTACAATATTGACAAAAGAATCAACGATTAGAATAAATAAATTATTTAATAAACAATAAAAAAAATAAACAATTAAGAAGAAAAATACATCAAATTATTATAAATATTAAAGTCCAAATAAATAGTCCAACAGCTTCAGTAGTTTGTATTGTCTATCCAGATTACTTCCCTTTATATCGTTATGACGGTTATGGTATCGTTATGACGGTTATTGTATCGTGCACGACAGTTCCACTATAATATGTAGATATGTTGTTTGATGAATTATCATGTATGATTGCGTTCAATCTGTATGACCACTCCTTAACACCGCAGCATTGTATTACTCTGGTGCAGGCTGGAACCTAGCAATAATATAATTGTACAAACTCTTTAGTACGATTATCAATTTAGATATGCATTTTACTTGCACGTTCATGCAACATAAACATGAACTCTATAATCTCACGTTCATAAAATGAACATATATATTCTATTAATTTACGTAGATAAATACGCACATACATTTTATATGTAGCAAAATGTGTCATACTGTAATAAATATCATAATTTGCATGATAGTTTCACGTACATAAGGAAATTCGGAACCTTGTACACATAAATATCACGTACATTCAATTTGTACCCGTAATTAATAATCTTGTTCTTGTTCACTAGTAAAACCGCAAATATCTGAATATAAAACATGGTTTTCATATCTTTAAATCCGTTTACAAAACATTCTAAATTATACAATTTACATAATGGAAAATTATCTGCAGAAGTCTGAAAGTTTCGGAAATTTGATAAACAAAGTAACATACAGAAAAGTATATATAAATATATGTAAGAATAAAACACTTACCTCGGAATTGATGCACTATATACAGTAGAACCATTGTAGGTTAAATTTAGCTAACAAATATGAAATGCTCTAACGAGTGTGGCATCCTTCCACACGACAATCCCAAGCAGAAATGAAATGACAACGTGTCCAAAGAAATCATCTGACCACTGTTTAAAAATAGCCAAACTTGTCCGAAGAACTCGATTGACCACTATTTAAAAATAGTCAACAGGTGTGTAAATAGGCCAAGCCTAATCAGTGTGCGTTTAAACACAGGTGAACCAAACTTAGGCCAAACGTACATATATACATAAAAGCGTATGTTAAAACTATGTATAAAATAAACCGTGAACAATAGGCGTCCTGCGCAAAGACTGCAAGTGCAATTCTCTGATCATGACGACAATTTCACAATCGTTATCTATATACAAGCTCGACTAAATAAATATGTGAATAACTCTATAAAATACATCTGGATCGTGACATCACCTCCCCAATTTAAGAAAGTATTCTTACTTTCATTTATCTCCACGATCCTATATACGACTCAAAAAATCTGCTCCAACGTTGTCCTTTCCTTTGATGGCAACAATCCTGAACCTATACGGCTGTAACAAGAGTGACCATCTCATCAATCGTGCATTTGCAATTTTAGACTTTTGCAAATATATCAAAGGTTGATGGTCGGTCTCTAATATAAACTGTTTACCATATAAATACCTTTGAAATTTGCTGATTGCCCATACAATGGCTAGGCATTCTTTCTCGATAGTGGAGTAATTTCGTTCACTAGCTTTCAGTTTTTTACTAGCGTACGATACAGGCAATCTAATATTATCTTCATCCTGTAGCAGTATAGCGCCTATTCCATTATCAGAAGCATCAGTTTGAAGGATAAATACCTGAGAAAAGTTCGGCAACTTTAAAACAGGAGCTTTTACTAATGCATTCTTCAAACTTGAAAATGCTCTTTCATGAATAGCTTCCCAACGTACCTGATTTGGTTGTCCCTTTTTCGTCAGATCAGTAAGCGGACTAGCTATATCTGAGAAATTGGGAACAAACTTTCTGTAAAATTCAGCCATGCCAATGAAACTTCTAACTTGTTTCTTGGTTGTAGGCCTATGAGCATTTTTGATTACCTCAATTTTATCTGGATTTGGTGAAAGGCGATCTGTTCCGACAATGTGACCTAAAACTTCAAGACTGCTATACGCTATATAACACTTTGAGGGTCTTGCTGACAAATTAGCAGATGCCAACCTCTCAAATACACTATCCAAAACCTCCATATGGTGATTAAAAGAACGTGTGTACACTATAATATCGTCAACAAAGTTATCAACGTTTTCCAACCCTTCTAAAACTTTCCTCATACAACGTACAAAAGTAGCACCACTATTGACCAAGCCAAATGGCAGAACCTTGAATTGGAACAATCCTCTAGGTGTTTGAAATGCTGTTTTGGGTTTTGCAGCATCCACAAGACTAATTTGCCAATATCCCTTGGTTAAATCAATTTTAGATATAAACTGATAACCAGACAACTTTGAAAACATCTCTTCTATATTACCCATCGTTTCTGCGTCGAAAATTGTAATACTATTTAAACCTCTAAAATCTATACAAAACCGATTACTCTGATCTTTCTTCTTCACAATCACAAATGGACTTGAATAAGGACTATCTGATCGCTCAATGATATCCATTTCTATCATCTTATCGACTTCCTTATTTACCGTGTCTAGCATAGCATATGGTATGGGATAAGGTTTAAATCGAACAGGATCATCAGAAGTCAACTTGATATCGTGCTGTAGTACATTTGTCCTACCTGGAATATCTGTTAACACGTGTGAGAACTTATCTAGTAAACACTGTACCTTAACTGTTTCATTTGCTTTTAAAGCTTCGTTGATATGAACATCTCGTAATGTCTCCTTAGCAACTGCAACGGGCGTTTCGATTAACTCACTTTCGTAATTGTCTACATCGTCTGTATCTTCATTTTCGAGATCTATAACTGATACTGTAGCAACAAAACCTACCTTGTGATCTGGTGCAGTAACGCACACGTTAGTTTGCTCACGTTCAACATACAGTTTCAGCATGTTGACATGAAACATTTTAAGTTTACCTCTCATATCAATTCTGTAATCAAGGTCACTGATCTTTTCTACTATAGAGAATGGTCCTTTCCAATGCATCAGCAACTTATTTGCTTTAGTGGGTAGTAGCACCAATACCTTTTGACCTACCTTCATCTTTCTTGAACGTGACTTTCTGTTATATATACGCGACTGTTTACGTGACGCTTTCTCCAAATTTTGTTTAACCAATTCACAAGTCGATTCCAATCTTTCTCGTAAATTGATAACATACTCGTATGTGGACCTCACTTCAGGATCAGTAATTTCTCTAGTCCACAATTCTTTAAGAATTGTCATTGGACCTCTGACTGGCCAACCATATACCAATTCAAATGGGGAAAATAAAACACTCTCCTGAGGTACTTCTCTGTAGGCAAATAATGCTGGTCCTAAATACTTATCCCAATCTCGCGGACGCTCTGCACATAGTCGCTTCAACATCAGCTTCATCGTACCGTTAAACCTTTCAACGAGTCCGTTACACATAGGATGATACGGTGTGGTAGTAAGCTGCCGAAGTGAAATCAGTCTACTTACCTCAGACATTAAATTGGAAGTAAATTGTGCGCCCATATCTGTCAACATCTCTCTTGGAAAACCTACCCGACAAAATATATCAATCAATGCTTCCGCTACCCTTTCTGTCTCGATAGATGGTAACGCTACTCCTTCTGGATACCTTGTAGCGTAATCAACAAGTGTTAGTATATACCGATTTCCTTTATCAGTCACTGGTACTAAAGGTCCAACTATATCTACAGCTACTCTGCGAAAAGGTACATCTATGATAGGGGTTTTACCCAAAGGAGCTCTAACTTGCTTACCTTTTGGTACAGTGCGTTGGCAAATATCACAGGACTGGCAATACCGCTTAACATCGGATTGAACTCCTGGCCAGTAAAACTCTGATAATACACGATAAACTGTACGTCGTGTAGCCATATGTCCCGCCATCAATGACTCGTGTGCTAATTTCATGACATCGCTTCTATAAACTTCAGGAACGACCAACTGACGGAATAACTTACCATTTTCTACTTTTGGCGACATAAATTCTCTATACATAAGTTTCTTTTTCAATATGTAATTTACCTTTGTACCATTGGTCTTCTCAAAGTTTCTGCCTTCAGCTACATACTGTCTAAGCTTCGACAAACTTGCATCAGACTGCTGTTCATGCTCAATGTCCTCTAGACTAACATCCTTAATACTTCCTGGAACTTTTAATTTCGGATATGGATTATCTCTCTTCTTCGCTTGCTGTCGAGTTACTACACTTACCGTCGGAGATATATCGGGATCATAAGGCTCCCTAGCACCATCTATGTTTCCTATAATAACATCATATAATGGTTGTTCCATACACCATGCTTTTACTTCACCTTGATAATAAGGACTGTCTATAGTAATTATAGCTATAGGTACTTTAACACTCGACCCATCAGCTAATACACATGTCTGATAATCGTCTAGAAAACAATCTATACTTACAAGACTTTTCTTTATAACAACTCCATTACATCCTGTATCGCGAAGTACTGTCACAACACGGTTACCTAACTTACCTTTAGCTACAGGCATTTTGATTGGTTTCTTTTCACACTGTTCAGGTATTGTAAGATTACTTACCTGTGTAGTAATAATGCTATCAGTAAGAGTAATAACATTCCCGCAAATAGGAGTTTCCTTTCCCCGTGAACCACTATTTTGTACATTACCAACCTTGTTTTTCAATAATGGACAGTTCGATATCAAGTGATCTGATTTGTTGCACTTAAAGCACTTTCTATCAAACCTGTTTCCACCGCCATAACCTCCTGTATGTCTATTTCTATCTCTGTCACTTTGCTTTGGCGGTTCTTGGTTCCGTGCATTGTTGGGTTTTTGAGACGGCTGTGACTTACCTTTTTGAGTCTGATTGGTAAGTGATACTATATTTACTCGCCTTGCCTCCTTAAATTGATCAGCATACCGAGTCATCTCATCTATGGACTTCGGTACTCTCTCTTTCAGAAATAACATAACCTCGTTACTACATATATGTAAAAACTGATCTCTTAACATAAGATCATAAAGTCCATCGAACGTCTTCAAAACATTAGACATATCAATCCACCTACTAAAATAACTACCCAAACGAACAGAAAATTGTTGAAACGTTTCACCAAACTCTGGACGACAAGATCTAAACTTCTGCTTAAAGCCATCTTCAGTCATGTTATACCTCTTCAACAAACATGTCTTAAGAGCATCATAATCTAATGCTTGATCTGAGGGCATCAAAGCGTACACATTTAATGCATTACCTTTAAGAAGTGCACTCAAATGAGTGGCCCATATTGATTTGTCCCATTTTTGCGATATAGCATACCTTTCATAACGACGCAAATATGCATCCATATCATCAGTACCTTCCTCAAAAGGAGGTAGTTTAGGTACCTTTGAGGGGTTAACATTACCTTTTTCTTCCCTGTGTTTTTCAGTTTCAAATAAACGAGTATTATCTAGCCTTTTCAATTCCAATTCATGTTCTAATCTTACCTTTTCAACTTCCCATTCTTCCTTCTCTCTTTCTCTTTCAAAACGTCTATCATCGCGCTGTTTCGCCTGTTGTGACTCAATGAACCTAATTAAATCTTCATTGGCTAACCCCAACGACTCACCATACTGTCGTAACTCTTTTAGAGTCTCCATGATTGATTCCTGCTAATATGACTTGCTATGTAACAATAAACTAGACTAAGGACAATGCTCAATATATCACATATATATATCTCGTAACACTACGCTTTAGTATCACAGTTGACCATAGCCTGGTCCACAAGTGTCAATCACAACACAAAATAAACAATCGCCTTAGACTAAATTTACTCTAAATAACAATACCTACATTAAATCTACTGTTTGTACTTGCAGCGTGCAACAACCCCGAGGCACTGTAGTGTAGAAATTTTACAAATTCTGAGGTTCCAAACTATCAGGTTTCTGTCGACATTACAGTTTCTGAAAAATACAATAGTAAGCTTTACTACACGTTATAAATGTATATTCAATGTATATAAAAAAAATAATTCTTCTATAGAAAATATAAATTTAACTTCAAAATGTATAAGAAAAAACACTTCAGACTTATCCCACTTCTGACACCAATTGTCACGGACGGGCGGATGGAGAAGTCTTTCAGTGCTATTTTACAATATTGACAAAAGAATCAACGATTAGAATAAATAAATTATTTAATAAACAATAAAAAAAATAAACAATAAAGAAGAAAAATACATCAAATTATTATAAATATTAAAGTCCAAATAAATAGTCCAACAGCTTCAGTAGTTTGTATTGTCTATCCAGATTACTTCCCTTTATATCGTTATGACGGTTATGGTATCGTTATGACGGTTATTGTATCGTGCACGACAGTTCCACTATAATATGTAGATATGTTGTTTGATGAATTATCATGTATGATTGCGTTCAATCTGTATGACCACTCCTTAACACCGCAGCATTGTATTACTCTGGTGCAGGCTGGAACCTAGCAATAATATAATTGTACAAACTCTTTAGTACGATTATCAATTTAGATATGCATTTTACTTGCACGTTCATGCAACATAAACATGAACTCTATAATCTCACGTTCATAAAATGAACATATATATTCTATTAATTTACGTAGATAAATACGCACATACATTTTATATGTAGCAAAATGTGTCATACTGTAATAAATATCATAATTTGCATGATAGTTTCACGTACATAAGGAAATTCGGAACCTTGTACACATAAATATCACGTACATTCAATTTGTACCCGTAATTAATAATCTTGTTCTTGTTCACTAGTAAAACCGCAAATATCTGAATATAAAACATGGTTTTCATATCTTTAAATCCGTTTACAAAACATTCTAAATTATACAATTTACATAATGGAAAATTATCTGCAGAAGTCTGAAAGTTTCGGAAATTTGATAAACAAAGTAACATACAGAAAAGTATATATAAATATATGTAAGAATAAAACACTTACCTCGGAATTGATGCACTATATACAGTAGAACCATTGTAGGTTAAATTTAGCTAACAAATATGAAATGCTCTAACGAGTGTGGCATCCTTCCACACGACAATCCCAAGCAGAAATGAAATGACAACGTGTCCAAAGAAATCACCTGACCACTGTTTAAAAATAGCCAAACTTGTCCGAAGAACTCGATTGACCACTATTTAAAAATAGTCAACAGGTGTGTAAATAGGCCAAGCCTAATCAGTGTGCGTTTAAACACAGGTGAACCAAACTTAGGCCAAACGTACATATATACATAAAAGCGTATGTTAAAACTATGTATAAAATAAACCGTGAACAATAGGCGTCCTGCGCAAAGACTGCAAGTGCAATTCTCTGATCATGACGACAATTTCACAATCGTTATCTATATACAAGCTCGACTAAATAAATATGTGAATAACTCTATAAAATACATCTGGATCGTGACAGATGCATGATTTTTTTATTAGTTGTTAGTAGCTTTGAACTAGCTATCAGTTAACTGCGAGTACTCTCAGATCTGTTTCTAGTGTCATTTTGTTTTTTGGGATGTACAAGTACCCGGTCACGTTCACTTGAACTTTTGTCCATCTGATGGGTAAGCCTTTTTCAACTGATTTTTATAGTTCGTTTTTATGTTGTACTGTTATACCACTGTCCAAGGTTCGGAGGAGGGTTGGGATCCCGCTAACATGTTTAATCCCGCCACATTATGTATGTATGTGCCTGTCCCAAGTCAGGAGCCTGTAATTCAGTAGTTGTCGTTTGTTTATGTGTTGCATATTTGTTTTCGTTCATTTTTTATATAAATAAGGCTGTTAGTTTTCTCGTATGAATTGTTTTACATTGTCATTTCGAGGCCTTTTATAGCTGACTATAGGGTATGGGCTTTGCTCATTGTTGAAGGCTGTACGGTGACCTATATTTTTTAATTTCTGTGTCATTTTGGCCTCTTGTGGAGAGTTGTTTCATTGGCAATCATTCCACGTCTTCTCTTTTTTATATTATAGAGTCATCAATACAATTATACACTCACAGCAGAATAATATCACAACCTAGACAAAAACAAAAAGAGGCTTGCTTATAGATTCCCTCGTAGATTTGAGTTTCAACGAATAAAACCATTTTCATTTGGTAGTCATTCTGTCGTTAAGTATTTGTTTTTATTTGCTGGAGCTAACCGTTCAGATGCATGGATGGAATTGAAAATTGGTCCCAATTTTTCATATATCGAATGTTATATAATAAACCAGATCATTTAACAGTTTAATGTTAAATTAATAAAGCAAAGTGATTTCCCATTTTTCAAGTGTTTTAACTGTAAGGTTTGTTGGAACAGGGTTCTTCGGTTACATGGGGTGTAAATTACATTAGTTCAATATCCATCTGTTCTTAAATATTGATCATTTTTCAGAACTTTATAAGATTATCTATAGATACTAATGGAACATTCAAACACGTTTAATGAACGCACACTGACAAAGCCATGCAAAACACTAATTCTGAAAACCATCAAAAGACAGACAACAGTAAACACAATACAACATAAAACACCAAAAACTGAGCAACTCTTGATCCAAACACGTGCTCGATAACATACTGCATGTACAATGTTTCGAGTTCGTTTGGCTAAGTTTTAAAGACACCTTTTTCAGATGTTGTACATTTTACCCTTACACAAATACATGTACAAGATAAAAGGAATTTCTAGATGCTATAGCAATGATTCATAAAATATGAAAAATTTACAACATGATAGAATAAAAGATGCTTTCAACTATTTACTACAAATAACAGACGTTTTCAACCTTACTTATTATTTTCCCTTTAAGAACGAACGTTTCCGGCAGATTATTGGAGATAGCCAAGTACATATGGTGAGTCCTCAAACCTATCACATTACTTTTTATCAACATAAATTCAAAATGTATGTATTTATAGAACTAAATTGTTTTTCAAAGGCTTATGAAAGGTGACGGATATATCTTATTTTAATGCAGTAGAATAAATCATTAAAATAATAAGTTATTTTAGCAAATAAAGTCCATGACCTTCTGCAATGTACTTAAAAAAATAAAAATAAAAACATAGGGCTCCTTGCTCATAGATTGTTCTCACTTTGAACCTAGTCACGTATCTGTCAATGTTTTTTTTAATACAAATGAATTATAAGGTATGTGTTCGTCCCCTTTGTATAGCACGGATATATCAACTATCACGGAAAGCAAGAAAGAAAACGGAACAGGAAGTTGTTCTTCTTACAAATCGATTATCTAGTAATGTTAGCACAGTGCCAAATTATAAATCGAAATATAGTTCGTGATAATTATATCACATACTGACTGTTTTGTTGACAAAATGGTTGCTTATATTTTACTAAAATTCTGAAAAAGTGTTCTCTCAGACGAACACTATCCTCAAAGGAAATCAAAACTAATTAAGTCGATTCAGCTGTTCCTTCTCATAACTCGGTTTAGCAGACAGCCCTACTTAGCAAGTCTGAAGTGTGAACACGCAACAGAATAAAATAAAACGTATCTATTGAGTTATATTTAAACGTAATACGATGTGACAGAGGGTAAGTTACTGCTGAGAAACTAGTAGTATACAATAGGAAAGTGAAAGCATCACGTTTGTATTAGATCCCAACTAGAAATCGTCCTTTTAAGTCAAAACGAGGAAAATATTAAGGCATGAAGCCGACATTATACGTCCATTATCACTGAACTAGTATACTTTTTTGTATAGGGGCTAACTGAAGCACGCCTCCGGGTGCGGGAGTTTCTCGCTGCATTGAAGACCAACGGGTGGCCTTCGGCTGTTGTCTGCTCTTGACACATTTCCAATTTCCATTCTCAATTTTATTACTAGTATAGTTTTGTTAGTGTCCGTAATCAAACGCTAACTGAAAAACATTAAATGTAGGCACTCACTGACATCACCTCAAAGTACAACGATAAAAATCTTAACATGGTGGAAAGTAAATGGAAGGATGAACAAACAATCCGTTTTCAGGTGGTCGTTACTCATTCCTGTCTTTGTCAGGTATTGTCAATAGGTAAAAAAAAGATAAGTAATATTAAAAAAAGACCAATACTTCCGATCCTCAGTTGAAGAATTTTTTGATTGAGTTAAGCCTTCCAATTGATATTTTACAGTGTGTTTTTCTATGTTGTGATGTTATACTATTGTTTCAGAAAGGGGAGAAGGTTTGGTACAAATAAAACGTTTAATCCCGCTGCAAATGTGTTCCTAAGTCAGGAATCTGATGTACATTAGTTTGATTATGTAGATCATACGTGTTTCTCGTTTCTATATAGATTTAACCGTTGGTTTTCCCGTTTGAATGGTTTTACACTGGTAATTCTAGTGCCCTTTATAGCTTGCTGTTCGATGTTATCCAAGGTTCCTCGTTGAAGGCCGTACCTAGACCTATAATGGTTTACTTTTATGAATTGTTACTTGGATGGAGAGTTGTCTCATTGGCAATCATACCACATTTTCCTATATCTAAGCCTTATAAACCATATTCATAACTATTGAATATTTTTGTTGCAGTAACTGGTTAAAATCAAATACCCAATTTCATTCATTTTTTAACATTTGAAATTAAGTAATTCACACTAGATGTTTTTTTTTCTCGGAATACAAGGCACATATATAAATATTATGTGACCGAAATGGTCAGTGAGTATGTTTTGAAGTTGTGCTGATATTACATTTTAAGGTGCTACCATCGGATATAAAGGTTAGGGTAAAAATTGAAATGCAGTAGGACGTAGAATCATCCTAGTACACACTGGAGTTCCAATATTTTTTAGTAGATTTTGGAATTAAGATTTCTTGTATTCAAAATACAGAAACAAATCAAATTCAAATACTAGTACCCACCAATAGAAAGTATGATACTGCGGATTTTATTTATTTTCGTGGTTTCCATTTTCCTGGATCGAGAAAAACTCGTTTGCATTCAAATCCGTGGTTTTGGCAAAGTTTGCATTCATTTCTCAAGAAAATTTGTAATTCGTTGAACATTTAAGTTCGTGGTTTCCCGGTACTCATGAAATTCACGAAAATTAATATCCAACGAGTATAATTGAATCACAGTATCCAGATTTCAACCAACCTCATTCTGCATTGTACTTAACAACAACTTAATATGATTCTGTATGTGCCTATAGTTGTAGTCCTTGTGACGTGTCTGTTATATTTTATTTTCGTAAATTGTTTTTAGGCCATTTGTTTAACATTTTTCACACCTGGCCGATTAATAGCCGACTATACGGTATGGGTTTTCTAATTGTTGTTATCTACAGCCTTATATATCAAATTATACGCCTGGAACCTTTGATACCTAATTATATCCAGTTTCATTACAGGAGGTGAAAATGGTAAAGTTTGTATATTTGAACTGCCTACATCGGTTGCTATTGGCTTTTAACGTTTAATGTAGGTGTATTCTTTAGGATTTATGCATCGTACGTTGGTATACTAAAATGATAGCATTGAGCTTCGAGATGTTTCTAAACGTAAATTAAAGACATTTTTTTTCACAAAACAGTCGATTATTGTAGGTACAAATATGTAAATATTTAACTTCCATTATGTGGTTCATAATTGTTTCTCGTTTCTCCTTTTTTATATGGATTAGACCGTTGGTTTTCCCGTTTGAATGTTTTAACACTGGTAATTTTTGGGGGCATACAGCTCTTCAACTCTATCGGTTCCTTCACATCAGTGACTTTCAAATATTCAACTCCTGTTGAAAGTAAGTTCCAGAATATTTATATATTTAGAATTTGAATTTTCCATTATGGAAGACATGCATATAACGAATAAATTCAGAAGGCCGACTATTTAGTCATGTGTTTTTATTACTAAGAATTGACGTTATTTCAGGGGATGACTCTATATCATCTGTATAGGAAGGAAAAACGAAAAATGGGATATAACTCGCTTCCTCGATTCATGCATAATGTGCTTCGGTCAAAGCAATGTAGGGTAAATCAAATGTTATTAACATATTCCATCATATTTTCCTATGAAGCCATTCATGTTGTTTTCTTAATCCATATATCTAATTAAAAAAAGCAACGTCTTTAGTTTGAACCACCTAGTCTGATTTTCAGAAACTTCAAATTCATGTTCATGCCAATTGATGAAGATAATTTGATGTTTCCACGAGTTGTTCCGGAATGTCATTGACGGGCACATTTTGTAAAATAACTATAATTGTGATAAGATTTTGTGTGTATTTCTCATATTTGGCTCTTTCGATTTCAAAATTCCCCCATTCGTATTCACCAAAACGTTCCGTTATAATGAAAATTACATGTCTACTTTGATGCATTGAAAGTGCCTTTGAATCTGACGTGAATTCTCCAGGAATAAGGTCACGGTCATGTACGAATGTTTTAGTCCCCATTCATGTTCAACTTTTTTAAGGAGTTGATTTTTTATCCATGATATGCTTCTTTCTTCGTACAAAATATATACGTCATATTCATTATTCACATGTAACCCTTTCTCGACGGCTCGTCTAAATTTTCTAAACAAAAACAGAATAAGTTTCCATCTGTAATAATATAGAATTGAAAGTGGTATCGAAACACCAAAAGTACATGATTCTTATACTATACCAATCCTAAGCCATAAAGTAGCTTGGCAGTCAGCAAAATACTTATTAATATCTTTGGTGACTTCAATTAGGTTAACTTGCATGCGAATTGTTTGAAATAGTACAAGTGTAATTGTTTCCGATTACAAAAGATACTTTTTTTGTAAGCCATAACAGAAACTCAACAGTGTCGCATGAACAAACTAAAGCATTGTTATTCAAATTCAAACTCAAATTCTGATTTGGAACGATAATCTCATCGAACCATTTGTGTATAGTATCATCAATAGATGTTATCAAATTGTTTGACAGATCTAACGATTCTAGGTTATGGAGTTAATATACACCTCTTGGAAATTTCCTGAAAAGGTTATTGGATAAATTAAAGTGCGTAATATTCTTATCGTTGAAAAATTCCATATCTAAAGTCCGTAGGTTATTGAAAGACAGATCTATTATTTGAAGCTTTGGTGCGACCATCCATTTTTCCCTTCAAAGATACTTCTGTCAATGCTTTCATGGGGCATTTTTAAAGTAGTGAGTTTCGGTAGGGAAACTGACTGGAACAGCATATTTGAAGATAAACCAGAAACATCTAAATATGTAATTTTTTTTCCACATTCATTTGACACATTTGGATACTGTTTAAAAACACTATATGAAACATCAAAATATTTAAGCGATGCAATTTTGCATGAGAAGGATACAGTTGCAGACACTGTCGTTATATGAGTTAGGCGGACAAATTCCAGTGATGGCGGTAAGTTGACGTTTATATGAAAAGACTCCTGTAAATTATGTTGTTTTTCCTGACTTTCAATGAATTTTTCGGGATGATATACATCAAGATATAACGGTTAAAGAAGTTGTCTAGGACTGCAAGACATATCATATATTTTAATATGCTTAGCTTTTGAGAAGAAAACAACTGTTTGCATAAAGTGATCGACAGTTGTAGCCGGTATTCTGTTTGCAGATTTGATAAATGTTTTGAAGCACACAGGGTACTGGAATGAAAACAATGAATAAAACTCGTCATCTACGATCCCTGTCGCTGACAAATATAAAGCCTCTATGCAGATAGAGCTCATATATCTCATTAGTTCTTTTGTAATTATTACAGAATACGGAAATTTGTCGTTATTGATACTTTTGTCGCTTATATGATGAAAGTTAATAGCCGACATCTTTTTGTTTTGATAAGGATAAAGTATATTCAGTGCCTGGTACAAATGAATATATGAATGAGACAGGTCCAAAATGTTCAATTCCGGAAAATACCGAAGAATTCCTTTGTCTATGTGAAGAAAATGATGGCAACGAGTAATATATAACTCTCTTAGTTTCGGAGAAAAGTTTCTGAAACTTTCATTTGATAATTTGCCGAATCTCAAATAACACCTCCTAAATTTTAATATGGCTAGATTTTGGAGTGACCTAAAAACATCACCAAACTCAGGTCTATCAAACAAGTCCATCGATAAATTTTGTAAACTTTTCAAGTTAGAGAACACATTGTCAGGATAAACAAACGATTTATTTTCAGTCGATTGCTGTTCGTTTCGTGCCTATTTCAAGAACCATCAACTTGTCAAGAGGACGAAACACTCTTAAAGGAAGCTTAGAAAAATTTAATATCATGTGTTTCCATCCGCAGAATTTTTGAAGAAAGTAAGCCTTCAAACCCATATTCATGGACTTGAGATATATTGTTACTGTTTAAAATCAAAATGTCTATTTTCGTGTAGCTTATTAATGTGTTTTGTTTTTGATGACAGTGAACAAATTATTTGAGAGATCCAACAATTGTATACTTCTGTTCAGATTCCTAGTTACAGATAAAAAAAACCTCTGTTATCACAATTTGCAACAATTTGGTTCTGTAAGTTGGGCCTGTAAATGCACGATGAAGTTGTAGCATCGTATATAAACAAAGAACACACCATAAGCAGAAACAAAACAATACTTTCACATTTGTTCAAGTTGACTACTTGATCGAATAAAAATATATATAACAGTTTCAAATAACATCATCAGAACACGAGACACGAAATCAAAATAACTTTATGTGTCAAGAACAATTAAATCTTAAGGGTTGATAATCGTTAATTTCCAAAGAAACCGGATATTTTAATACATTTTGTTGAAGAGTATACATTTTTAATTTAGATAGGAAATAATAAATTAATGCCATATGAGGAAAGATCCGGAGGCGTTGTCCATTATCTGAATTATGTCATTTTCTGTTAAACCCTCCCTTTTTTTTAAAGTTTTAAAAAAAAAAAAGCGCTTGGCTGAAGTTTCATCGTAAATTTGCATTTTCACGAGGTAACACAACTATTCGTTTGATATTATTTTGTTGATAAGCATTTGTCTTTATGTTATGGACTTAATGGTCAAGTTGTAGGAAATTAATAAACGATCACATGTTTCCATATACACAGTGTTTTTCGTCAATATTATAAGAGACATCTGGGACTCAAATGATTGAACTGTTTAGTTGAAAAATTTATACAGCAAAAATGTTTATAAATTTTCAAATGTTTTAACTGTAAGATTTATTGCAGTCAAACCTTTTACTAGTTTTATTTAATTTATATGTTGCTCGTCCATCCGTTCTTAGTATGGATCACATTTCGGACATAACACAGAGAAGCCAATAAAGGGAACTAAAGACTGTGCAACACTTGCATCTTAAACTTTCTAGATAACGTGCTACATGTTCAATATTTCGAGGTCTTTTTTCCCGATGGTTAAAGTTCGACCAGTTTTTCAGACAGTTCCCATAATTTCTTAGCAGCGCCGTCGTCTAAAGCAGTTTTTGTAGGTGTGGTTTCAGCACAATCACTAAAACAATAAACAAAATGTTATGTAAATATCGCTTGCTTAGCAATAAATTATTGGCTATTAAAAATATTATAACATTATTTTTCCAGATTGAATTATATTTGAATATGTTTTTGGATGATATAGTCTGTTTTATTTCAGCCCATTGATAATTCTATTATTATTGCGAGTGAAAAGAAACTTTTTCCAATAATAAGTATATCTTTGCCACTTGTATATCTCAAGTAGTGAGAACACCCATGAGAATCAAAATGGGTGGGTTTTTGTTTAATTTAATTTTTAGCTGATTATAACTGCTTCATAAGTGTAGAGATTATATAAAAGGAGATCGAAAAATGTAAACAGGAAAAGAAATTGTATACAAAGTCATGCATTTAGTTATATATTCATTTTAAAAGCCGAATGTTTTACCTGTAATATTTTCCTGTTTCGTTATCCAAAGACTCTTCAACAGCACAATAAATGTTAGTTTGTGCTCCCTCATACGGAGTTTTGATGAAGAAAGTGATCATAAAATACAAGGCCTCCATAATAAATTTGACCTTGACTCTCATATGTCTGGCAAGCTCTGTGTTGATTGAACCAGGATGTAAGGAGTAAGTTGTAACACCAGTTCCTACAAGAAATGAACTTAACTTAAACCCTACACTTGCCTATGGAGGTAAGTGTCTGACATATGCACTTATCTTAAACACTACACTGACATATGGGGTTTCTGTTTGTTATATGGGCTAAACATAAGCACAAGAATTGCCATGGTAAATTATATCTAAGGTATAGTTATCAACTCTACTAAATGTGCAGATTTGTGTCAGATACAATGCATATGGACTGAACTTAGTACGGTGACCTATAGTTTTTAATTTCTGTGTCATTAATGATTTTGGTCTCTTGTGGAGGGTTGTCTCATAGGCACTCATACTTCATCTTCTTCATGTTCTTATTTCTATTGGTAGGCTGGAAGACGTGAGTGCAATATTATACAATTCATCTTCTCGTGAAAATATACTGCATTAGCATAGCTTTAAACACATAAAAAAAAATACAATGTACTTCAAAAGAAGTTTGACAGTAAGCTTAATTACAATGATGATGATGGTTTGATAACCCAATGCTGACGGCTGCACCCTATTTTAAACATTTTACCTAGTATGTCTGCTTCTTTTGTTCACACAATGGTGTCAATTTTAAAGTGAGAGGTTTAGCTAGCTATAAAACCAGGTTCAATTCACTATTTTCTTTATAAGAAAATGCCTGTACCAAGTCAGGAATGTGGCAGTCGTTGTCCATCCGTTTTAGGTTTTAATTTTGCCATTTGAATATGGTCTTTCCGTTTTGAAATTTTCCTCGATGTTTTTGTTATTTTCCTTTTTTTTTATATACTGTTGTTTTTAAAATAGGTTAAAGTATTCAATTTGACGAGAAAGAAAGATCTTCTTTATCTTACCAGTTAATCGAGATGCCAATTGTTTTGTAAATAATATATTACAAAGTTTGCTCTGTGAATAAGCTCTGCTTTCACTGTAGCTTTTCTCCCTTTTTGCAATGTCATCAAAATCAAGTGGACCAGCTGTAAATATAATTTTCATGAAAATAATATGCTGTAGACATGTTGTGTGATAAGATGGTTCCATGTTTCAATGGGGTCTGGGGTTTACAGAATATGGAATAATGGGATAAAATACAGAATAAAGTGGCAAAAAGAGGGTAGTGGGATAATAAAATTAGATACTAAAACTTTAAGAATACACAAGTGAAGGACCACCAATCAATGCAGACTCTATTTCAATTCGTGAATTACAAGACAGTTTCTGAATTACGACGGACAGTTAACAAACCAATTCATTTTATATCCAGTACATTACGGGAAATGGAAAACCTCTTAAAATAATAAATGATTAAACGATAGGAATAAAAATCCTTTAAGTTATACAATAGAAAAGGTGTAGATTTTGACAAAAAATGAATAACAGAAAACATTAGGAAATCTTCATTAAAACTTCAACTCAGTTACACAACACTACAATTCCCAATTACCATTCTCAATTTTAATGTCTGAAAAATGAATTTCAAATCATTACTTTTCTTGTGTTATATTTAATATTTTTATTTATTAAAAAAAACACCAAGAGACTGATTTGTTAAATGACTAATCTCATATTTGTATGTATAATACTTTAATACTCACTGAAGACATGGGCAAACGATGATACGTTAATGATTCGACTTGGAGCTGACTTCTTTATCAAATCAAGTAAAAGATTTGTAAGCAGAAAATGTCCTAGATGGTTTACGCCAAACTGCATCTCGAACCCATCCACTGTCTTCCCATATGGACACGCCATAACTCCTATTGATAATTAAAGTATTTTTATTTTGACAGGAAAAAAGGTACTGGCTTCGTAAAATGAATTTTAATTATACCTTTTGGAGAAAGGGTTCTTATTTTTTTTAAGTTTTCCTTTCTGATTCTTGCATAAATAACTTTTTTGGAATTTGTAAATACCAGCTATGTAAAAATAAAAATTGCCTCCACAATGATGTTGTTTTCGTCTTGGTATAGATATGTAAAAGTATACATAATAATTGTCAATTCAAAATAAAAGTATCTAAAAAAATTTAAATTTAACTAACTTCACGTATAACAGACATGCTTAAACATATTTGTTTCATATATTTTCGTATTTTTCTTGTAAAAAACAATTCGACTTACCAGCATTATTTAATAGGATGTCTATTCTTTTCTCCGTTCTTTTAATATTCTCAGCAAAAGTTCTGACAGATTTCAAGGAAGCCAGATCTAGATGTCTTACATATATTTCTTTACTTCCGCTTATACGCTTTATATCGTCTGCTGCAGCGTTTGCTCTGGTCATGTCACGACAAGCAATAATGACTTTTGCACCTGTAATGTAAATTATATAATATATAGAACACTTATTTTCGTGAGGTTGGTTGTGTGTAGATTTACACGAAATAAAAACACTAGGTATGATGACAGAATTTGGAAATGGCACAGTAGTCTTGAAGATTATTCTTGAGTTAATTTACTTCCTTCTTTGAATGTTTTAACAACTGTTACAAACAAACAAAGAAATAAGATTGTATTGATGTAGAACAAGAACATATTTTATTACTAATTAAAGGTCCGTAAGAGTCATAAAAGTGAATACACGTATAAGGAAAAAGAACATTGATTAGCATAGGTACATACAATTTAAATACTAGTATACAATTACAATGCAATCAGACTGGTTTATAGTATATTATACATTTATATAAAAAATAAATACATCCAACTCATATTCACTTGAAAAAAAAATCCAACCGTATATAAGACATGATTTATGGTATGTTCTCTGTTTCATTCTTATGAAGCGGCGTCTTCTAAAGAGCTTAAGGTTAATTTCAAAATATGTTGGTGTGATTAACTAAGAACTTTGTTTTCGCCGTTACATGTATTTAATAGTAGTTTTCTTTTTTTTAGTGTTCCACGTGTTCGTACCGGGTTCAAATCAATTCTGTATGTTTTAGAAATCATCAAAACAGGTGATGTGCATGGAAACAAGAAATACGAACTTCCCTAAAGCACCTTCTACCATTACTGGTGTACAGAATATATGTAATAGTTCAAAATGGAAAACGAATCACCCACCCATGGCAAATATCATTGATTTTAATTCTTTCTATGCCATGTTTTTACTACTGTTCATTTTACCTCGTTTTGCCAGATCTATTGCCGTTTCTTTACCAATGCCAGTATTGCCACCAGTGATTATTGCAGTTTTACCATCAATACGTCTTTTTCCATTATACATTGTTCCTTTTATATATTTCCTAATCCCCCATAAAGCTACGACTGTGAATTTAAAAAAAATTATAAAGGAAAAACGAAGAATAAAATTGGGAAATGAGGAATATGTCAAAGAGACACCAAACCGACCAAAGAGCAGACAACAGCCGAAAGCCACCAATGGGTCTTTAATGCAGCGAGAAACTCCCGCACCCGGATGCGTGCTTCAGCTGGCCCCTAAACAAAATGTATGGTAGTTCAGTCATAATGGACGTCATACTAAACTCCGAAATATACACAAGAAACTAAAATTAAAAATCATGCAAGACTAACAAAGGCCAGAGGCTCCTGGCTTGGGACAATTGCAAAAATGCGGCGGGGTTAAACATATTTTGTTAGATCTCAATCCTGCCCTATACCTCTAGCCAGTGAAGAAAAATCAAACACAACAATACGCACAGTAAAACAGTAAGATATAA
Organism: Mytilus edulis; assembly: GCF_963676685.1. Lineage (NCBI taxonomy): Eukaryota > Metazoa > Mollusca > Bivalvia > Mytilida > Mytilidae > Mytilus > Mytilus edulis. The sequence goes on from NC_092350.1 coordinate 38,523,272, forward strand.
TTTATATTTAGAACCTGCCCAGCAAAGTATCAATGTGTGTTTGCTTCTTGAACGAATATAAATATAGATGTCTTTTTTAATATGGGGTGAAATGTGAATATATATTAATTGTTCCCCATGCATTGTTGATCATGTTTAAAATGCAAGTTGTGTCAAAATGACCAGTTAATGGTTATCAGTCAAATATGGAACAATGAAAATAATTATTTAAAAAATTCAGATAGATCTAGTATATTTTGATTATTAACAAGCTTCTGACCAAAATTCCTAAAATTCCATGACGGCTGGACAACAATATGAATGTCCCTTCGAGTTTGACTTAATGACATGATTGAAAGAGTGAAAATCTCTGCAATCCCACGCTGTTGATCTTGGTATTTATTTGATTTCTTGTCTAATTTGATCTTCTAAATTGTTATTAAAAAGGCAATGCGATAAAAATGTGGTTCAAGCTGAGATTATAATCACTCAAATAATATAATGTCTCAAATTGTTCGTGAGATCGTTCCAAAGAAATGCCGCTTCCCAATCATATTGATTTTTTTCTTCTAAATTCACCGTACGTCTTCGTCCGAACTTTTGAAAGTATTTGTCTTGAGTTTGAACAAATATATCGGTGTGGCACGTGTATGTTGACTAACTTCAGAATGTAAGTAAGGCCGATGTCACTAAAAGTACATGTAAAGTACACATAAATAAGTATTTTGTATTGTGGTCAGTATTAGACAGAGAGCCAATGAGAATACAAATCGGCAAGTATCGACACAATAGGCTCTTTCCCTGTCTTGGTGATAAGACGAGATGCTTTGTTATGCACTTTTTTGTAATCTGTTCATTTTAGGTTGATACCTTGATCAACCCAATTAGGCATAAACCATTTGATTAACGGGGGAAAGGGGGGGGGGGGGGGCTATGGATTTTTTTTCAAGTTTTTGGAGAAAAAAATAATTTGTTTTTGACCCTGAAAAAAAAATGTTTGTTTCACCCTCAGCTGCCACTATATGTAATGCTAAAATTGAAAGAAAAAAATTTCGACTTGTCGCTAAAAAAAACAAAGTTTGCATGGGAAAAAATCCAAAGCCTCCATCCCCCCAGAAAATCAAATGGTTGCTGCCTTTGCGTTCATCACAGCTCGATGTTTTACCTCTATATATGACCAGAGTTGAGTTCAATATCGTAGCGGCTACGTAGCTGCTATCAATATCTATGTAGCAGCTAGTCTATAGCTACACGTTCATTAGTCAAACTCTACGTAGCACTACGTAGCAGCTTCGATATTGAACGCGGCCCAGGATGATAATTAATGACCACCTAAAAAAAAAGAAGAAAATTAAAGGCAAAAAATGCATGTAAATTTGATGTATGTGAGGTTAGCAGTAGGTTCGTTATTCGATATTCGATATTCAATATCCAACCGGCTTCAAAATTTTGTTTAAAAATCATATAAAAAAGAAATACTTAAAGCATGATTTTCATACTCAAGAGGACTGACAAGATACGTAGGAAATCGTTTCTTCACCTCTTCTGACGTAAATTCTCGTTGTTCTCGAATATAAACCCTTTTCTAACTGGCATATTTGTCTTTATGTAACATAGATTTTTGTCAATAAAAGAACTTAAAAGATGTAGACTTTTATATGTGATATTTCTTCAAACAAAAAGTAAAACCGATCAAGCTTGAGAGATTTTGGAATATAAATAGAATTTTTATGGAAAGCCCAAAAAAAGAAATATATAGTGAACATCTACCTGACATGTTAAATGAGGGTGAGACCCCCCTCAGGCCTGGCTAAAAATTGTCAAAATTTTAGAACAAAGGGCACAGGGCAAAAATGAGAGCCCCCTGATCTCTCAATCTTTCTAATATAATGCAGACATTTAGTTAATAGGTAGATACAGATACATAGATTTAATTGAATTTTATGGATTTTGAAAGACCAGGGGTTGAACCCTCATTTTCATCATAATTATGTTATCAAATATTATATTTTTTAATGATTTTCAAATAAATTTGAATATCCAACCGACTGCTAGCAGCCGGTTGGATATTGAATAACGAATGACGAACCGGCTGCTAACTTCACATCCATGTAAATTTTATAAGTCTAGATGCCTTTCTGTATTCGATAGATGACTTTGGTGGATGTACTATAATATAGCCATAATTTAATAGTTGATAAAAACGAGTTATCAACGAGTCAAAATACAAGTAGTTGCACGTGACAGAAAGTTCAAGAATTAGAACTAAAACGATATCTAATAGAATCGAAATCAAAACAAAATACTGAATAAACCATACTTACTTATAATAGAGATAGCAATCAAGGCAATTTTATGATCAAATACACATTCCTGAATTGTTTCTATGTTTTCCATGATTATTGAATAATCGTCACATCTACCATGGATTGTTTCCTTTTGTATAATTCTACCTTCACTTTACGTTCTACTTAGGGACCGTCTCAAAATGTCACAGTTTAAATTTTGGAAAAATCACAACGTCGGCAGTATCATCCTATTTATTATAAAAAGGACAAAATATTAAGAGAGAACATAACTGCATATAATATACCATTTAAGCTCATTAAATAAGCTAGGTCAAGCTAGGAATAGAAACTGGTTTTGTTGGAGATAAGCGAAGGTCACTTCTGACATATTTGTTACCTCATTGTCTGTGTGTATATATACATGTGTCTGGTACTTGCTATATCGCAAAGTCTACAGTACTGCAGACATTATGGTCACAACAAAATTTAAAAAGATATTGTTTTTAATATAGTTGGTAAACTCTAACAATATACAAAAGTGAAATCTTCAAAAGACAACCCGACGCATTTGTTTGTCACTCCGCTCTTCAACTATCGCAATTCGTGCTACACATAATACCGATAGTAAATTACTGTATATAGCCGATAATATCCTGTGCAACACATTCGATTTTTTTAAACCAAATCGGTAAATGAAACTGCAAATATCATGCTTTCGATAACATATTGTCAAATCGCCGACACATCCCCCTTCCCCCACAAACCTATATAATTGAAAACTATCATTCTGCATTGACAATAATATATTCGTGTAAAAAAAGATGCAACCACTCGGGGCTAACCCCCTCAAGGTGTATATATGATACATAAACCTACAGCGAAGATAATCCAACTGAAGTAAATAACATTGTTGTCGTCTTCCCATTCTTGCGATTTAACATACCATCTGCCTTTACATTTGGCGTTTACGCATCTCGATTGTGTTGGTGTGTCAGATCATTTTCTCATTTGATGAATTCACTAACAGACAAAATCGAGCAAGTATATATGATAAAGTCTGAATTTATTACCACTGTATACGTTCTGCATGCAGTCACCGAAATTGATTGGTTGATTGGGGGACGGATGAACGATTTTTAAATTGGGTCATAATTGTCGAAAATGCTAAAATAACATGAAAAAAAATTGAGCGATTTTATGCCAACTTTTAAGCCCTCTGCGAACGTGGCTGCGTACTTGTAGATCCCATACAGCCTAACTAATAGTCCCTTTAGATCAACCAACGACACATTTTGAGGCACATATTAAAGCCACGCAAACGCCCTTCTCATCTTTGTAGGGTCTTTGCTAGTTCAGCAGCGAATATCAAATCCGAGGTACAATTCGATTTACAATTTGTGTTTAACAATTGTGAAAAACCGTTTCACAGACAATAACCATTTGGATATTCATAAAAAAAAAACCAGTTACCTTCAAGGTGTCTGTGGATTATAAATATGGTCAATTTGTTTTTTTCCCCACCGGTAGTAAAACCCTTGACAAAGTTGGAAGTCTAGTTTGTTGTGCGGGATACATACAAGCACGCAGCCACGTTCTAAAAGAATGGGAACGTGTAATCCGATGCCTCTTGAAGAGAGTGTCACGCTTTCTGCACGTTATAAACACTTTTTAAAGTCTCTTTGAGTGAGTTGTTCGTATGTTGGTTGGTGCAAGGTAAAATTTATCTGCCCATCCAATTTACTCAAATTGTTCCAGTGGAAGTCCGAATTTCCCCGATCTTCAGACCGGACGAACTCTAATAATGACCTACCTATTGTATTTTTTGTTAATTTGTTCTCGTCCTGAATATGCATGTGCAATCTTTGCCACTGAACATTAAGAAAACAAAAAATTGGTCGATATAAAAACAAAACAGACCCAGAGTCAATTGATAACGGGTTAAAGTTGTTATGATAGGAATACAAAAAGAGAAATTTCAATGCCCGTCTGTTTTTATGCATTTTTTTAATAGTTATTTGAAACGGCGGTATAGATAGAGATTCGCTCATTGTCCTGTAACTCATGTTATTATGATTATTGAAAAGACGAATCTTAAATTTTGCAAGTTGTTCCTAAGTCTTATTTTCCAATAACAGTCGTATGATATATCGTTAACTAAGGCATTGACCGCTTTATTCTTTAATCTCAAGTTTTTCCTGAGTTAGTTACGAGAAAACTGTCCAAAAAATTCTCTGCTGAATATCGATAAATGCATCAGTTGTATAATCAAGGTAGGCACTTAAAGTTAACCATCGAGAGACGTTAACCACCGAGAGTCGGTTTTTAGACCCGCCCAGTGCACCTAAGCACGCCTTCTTTTGGAGCTCTTTAGTATGAAGATAAGAAAAATATACGAAATTACGGAACTATGTACCCTGTTTTATCCTTGTTGTTGGTGTTTCTTGCGCATGCGCACAAAGCACGGTGATAGTTACGGTTACTGACTCAGTAGTCTGTTTCCCGGCCGTTATTGAAATTCTTGACAATACTTGTATATTCTGTATATACTGAATGTTTTACGGAGGGGACCAACCTACTGACTCAGGAACCTTGTATATTATATACCTCGGTTTACAGACGTTTAATAAACTGGATCCCTGTTGTGTTCACTTATCGATACACTACGATGGAATTACGGACCAGTTTAACATAAACATGGTAAATAGATAGACAGCTGATAATCATAATTGGATAAGGGGTCAACAGCGTAGTCATCGCTGGGAACGTCATCGCTGAGAACGTTAGTCCACGGAGAGGACGCTAAGGAAAGATAACTGTGTCTGTATTATATATTTGAAATGTGTCATGGTTATCTCGCTTTAAATTAGTTTTCTAAGATTGACAGATCATAACAAAAACTTTTAACATATTTAAAGTAACTTGCATGAATCGAAAAAGATGTTATGTAATATGAAAATTCAAAGAAAAAAACCCAAATATTAACTGCGTTTAATTCTTTAAATCTTCATCAAATGCTCTTATTATTATAATAAATATTAGTATAATTGTTATGGTCATTATATAATCTTTATTAGGTAACTAAATCGTACCTAATTCGTATGTGCATTCTTTATTCCGGTAAAAAGAGAAACTGCCAATGTTATCTGTATTCGTTTGCATTCACGAGTACATAATCATAAGAATAATTGTGAATCCCAATATAATTCAGTGTAAAAGTAACTTTTAAAAACGTCCATGGTAAATATATCTGAAAAATCTTATAGTATTTACCTAATATACCTTATAGTATGTACAAAAACGACCTGCGTGCTGATCTATTTATAAAAAAAAAAAGATCATTAATCATACAGAATAGTCAAAATAAATACGTTTGAAACATTCCTGAGCTTGATTTAATATATTTCAATTTCTACTTACTAATAGAAGGTATACACCTTTACGTCTTAAGCAGAAATTTACTTTGATTATCAATCATTGTTCAAATAAATGTTCATAAGATGTATACTCGCCGAATGTCCTATAAATAGATTTATTGACAGGACGACATTTTTTTTACACATTTTTACGTAATAAAATGTTCATATCAGGGATGCAAATTCAACACCCTAAGTTTTTTAAAAATTAACTTTGAAATATCCTGAACATTATGGCCATAAATATGGCCATAAATTGTAAGCAACTACAAAGTTCTAAGCGTGGGTTTATTCTGATGTCCTTTAAAAGCGATAATATGAAAATTGAAAGATAGACAACGTCTTGTGCGTGGATTAACTCTGTTGTCTACTAAAAAGTCAAATAATGGTTTTACAAAGTCCAGCGTCCGATAAATTCGTTATACGGTTAGCTACATCAAACGTCCTAAGAGTATTTTTCCGATAATATAAGTTATATGGTTCGCTACTGACCCCCTACGGATCCATAGATGGTTAGTAAAACACATTTATAGTTCGTAATATAAAGTATTCGTTCCATGCTCAGATTAACGAAGAGTTGTTTCTATGCGAAGAAACAAGTGTTTGAATTACCCGATATACGTAATATATGTCAGACGTTACGCGTGATGTTCGTACCTCATTGGAAAATCGGTGTAGTTGGCAAGATGCAAGTCCAAAATATTTAATTTTGTGATACCATATTCATTGCTATTGTACGCATTTGAAAAAAAAATGTTTTTTTAAATAAAAAAGAAAAAATAGTTGTGAAACAATGTTTTATGCTGCATGCGACAAGCTTCAGTTTTAAAAACGGCTATTTTTAGGCTGTCCCGCGTAACATATTTCATTTATTGTAACCACTAAACTGTGATTTTCGTCTAAAGTATTTAATATTTTGAAAAACGGTTTTTCCATTATTTAACAAAAAGGTTCCTTCAGTTTTTTATGCATTTTTTATGACGTTATGATGACGTCATAGAAAAAATAAAGTGTTCCATACAACAAGGGCAAATCTGTCCCACGGGAAAAAAAATTGGTATTCCAGATTTGAGAATCAAAAACATTTATCTAATATGGAAAAAAGGTTAGTATTTGTATTTACTTCATCAATGTTAATTTGCTTAATTTTATGAATTTAAAGACAAATATCCTGAAAAATGATATATGGTTATTTATGAGCGATTTTCAAAGGCTTACAAGGTTGTCACACCGCCATTTTTTGACGTAAAAACGAACTCAACTAAAATTTACGTCAATTGTTTGCTTATCAGAGCTCTTATAATGGTAGAATTTTATGATTTTTTAAAATGTTATTTTTCTTAATTTTTCAAAAATCTAAAGTACATCAATTTTCGATAAGTAGTTAAAACGCACCGTCGATTTTGCGGAGTCTTACAAGAATGTCGCACATGCTTAAAACCAACGTTTCAGTCGAAGTTTTGGTTTGAACGTTACGTAATATTCGCGACGTTATGTTACGCTTACATGTACGAACATCGCGCGTAACGTCACAGCCATTAATTATATTTATATGTTTGGTGTTTATCACGGAGATTTCAGGTATTCGTCCACCAGACAGGAACGAAACAACAATGAAAACACAATTACCAATACGACAAACTTACTAGTTTAAGGTTAGCGGTCGATAACAGCTGGTGCTAATATTTATGAGGGCAGCAACTTTCGTATAGAAAGTTAAAGAAAAATGTGTGATGCTTGAATTTTGAGTTCGTACAAAAAGGCGAAGACTTAGAGTTTGTCAAATATCTGATGGGGTTTTCACAATTTTTTTGTGATATTGTACCTTCTTTTATGATTAAAAAGTAATTTAAATCGACGATAAGAATGTGTTCATTCATATGTTTTTAAGAAACAACAATGTATAATCATCAAGCGGGCCATTTTTAGCCGATTATACGGTATGAGTTTTTCTCATTGTTGAAGGTATTACGGTTGCATGTCATTAGTTTCATCCACTTCATTTGAGCTTAAGTAGATAATTGTCCCGTTGGCAATCATATCCCATTTCCTTATTTTTGTATACAAACGTCTTTCAGAAGGTGCGGTTTTCAATTATGAAATATTTACCGACGACTGTAGAACACTAAGTAATATTTCCCTAATCAGAATTTGACGGGTACAGAACATACACAAAGCCATATCATCTTTCATATTTCATCAAAACTGCACCACAAGACCTTTTTAAATTCTTGTCTGACAGTGTTAACAAAACCTATAAGTTAAGTTTTTGACATATTTCAGTATTCGGGACTTTCAAACTGTTCCCCTTGTTCTGAAGGTAGTTAAACTGTAGTTTCATTTTGTTTTCGTCTTTGCAAAGTTCTTTTTTTATTTCTGATGGAGATATTTGATTTTTTTTGATTTTTTTTAACGGACTCGGACTTTTGCCAACCTTAAATAATCAAATCATTAATATGAGTGTTTTTGTTCGTTTTTTTCTGCAGTTTGTCACAAACATGTTTATTTTTTTTTATTTGGCAATAAAGTTTATTATTATTTATGGTTTTATCCATGTTTATGTGCGACAAAGTGGGAACTTTGATATGTTTTGTGAAAATTGCAGCGTTGGGTCTAAACCTATGGTATTTTTTTTTTATTTATTGGATAAATTTCTTCTCCTTGAGTATATAAAATAAGGCCGTTGTTTTTTTGTTTTTTGTTGTTGTTTGGATTGTTTTGCACTCGTGGTCCCTTTATACACAGCTACTTTCCATTGGTACTATTTCTGTACTAAAAATTTATGGAAATCTGCTTTTAAAATTCAGGACTATTTTGTTACTCTAAAATTATTGTAATATTTAGGTACCTGTATTTTACAGTACTTTATTTGTACTTGAAATTTAGGTACTACAGATTTTTGGTTATTACATTTTCAGCATTTTGAAAGTTTTTCTATTTCAAATCTCTTAAAATATTTAGTACAAATCAAGTACTGTAAAATACAAGTACCTAAATATTACAATAGTTTTAAAGTAAAGAAATAGTACTAAATATTAAAAGTAAATTTCCAGTAGTACAAATTTTTAGTACAGAAATAGTAACTATGCAAAAGTAGCTGTGTATAGCTTACTTTTCAGCATTGAATCTATGATTGCTTACTCTACTAGAATGTGTCTTGGATGGAAAGATGTCTCATTTGGCACTCATACCTCATCTTCTTATTTCTATATACAAAGCACGTTCTAGAAAAAAACTAATAGGTAATTTGGACCCACTATGACCCAGAGGATTTAAATAATAGGAGATATTGCACATACGTCAATTATCCAATAGGACAGCAGCCGAACGATAAAAATACCTGTGAGATATATTTTGGGATAAAATTAGCGACAGACGGACTTTATCGATGGATGAAACTATACAAAATATATGAAGCTATTTATCGTCCCCATTTTTATAACATTTATTTTTAGCATACTGAATATTATGATGTTCTTACTTTTAGTTCAGGTCCTGATAAAAAGTTTACACACCCGGCCAGTACAGATGGAAGTGTTTTAGTGCCAGTTTTCGTGTTTTTCGAGGCAGAAATATTTTGGAAAGACTCATACAGGTTTAAAAGAGCTAAAAAAAATGTTCATATTGGACAGTGGTCACTTTATATGAAATATCACTGTATCACGCCGTGAAATTATTGCACAGGTACAATGCATAACAATGGAAAAAACCTGTTCAACTACTTTTACAAGGCGAAAAAGAAAGTCGAAATGTTAAGCCCGTAAACAATACTTTTTTAATCTGAGCATGCAAATTGAAGATTATGTTATATATTTTATAATAAACATATTTGCATAGCAAAAACATTTATTTAAAGAGTCCCAGACACTATATTATTTGACAGTTTTTCCACTAATTCCACGTGTTTTCAAGTAGTTGTATACTCGTAGTAGCCCAAAATGCATTGAAGTTCATTGACCCGATTGGTAAGTTTTTCAAGGCCATATTGGCCTTGTGTTTGGGAAATTACTATGCAAATATATTCTGACGTCAGGAAATCTAGAGTTCTCGACCTGTTAAATGTACATTGAAATGTTATACTATGGTCATTTAAGATTGGCACATCCAACGTCCTGAATGTGGAAAAATTATAACATCAACTAAAAAGTAATATTACGACCATAAAAGACTGGCACATCCAACGTCCTATGCGTGGATTAATTAAAATTAGCATTGAAATATTATGTTATGGTCATTGAAGATTGGCACATCCAACGCCCTGAGTGTGGAATAATTCTGATCTACATTGAAAAGTAATATGATGGTAAAAAAGAGTGGCACATCCAACGTCCTGAGCGTGGATTAATTCTGATGTCATCTAAATTGTCATATTATGGCGGTAAAAGACTGGCACATCCAACGTCCTGAGCGTGGATTAATTATAATATCAACTAAAAAGTGATATTACGACTACTAGTATATATAGAATAAACTTGAGTATGGAAATGGGGAATGTGTCAAAGAGACAACAACCCGACCTTAGCAAAAACAACAACAGAAGGTTACCAACAGGTCTTTAATGTAACCAGAAATTCTCGCACCCGGAGGGGTCCTTCAACTGGCCCCTAAACAAATATATACTAGTTCAGTGATAATGAACGCCATACTAATTTCCAAATTACTCACTGAGCGTGGATTAATTCTAATGTACACCGAAAAGTAATATTATGGTCATAGAAGACTGGCACATCCAACGTCCTGAGCGTGGATTAATTTTAAAGTACATTGAAAAGTAATATTATAATAAAAAAAAGAGGGTGGCACATCCAGAGTCCTGAGCGTGGATTAATTCTGATGTCATCTAAATTGTCATATTATGGCGATAAAAGACTGGCAAATCCAACGTCCTGAGCGTGGATTAATTCTAATATCAATTAAAAAGTTACATTATGACCATAGAAGACTAGCACATCCAACGTCCTGAGCGTGGATCAATTCTAATATCAATTAAAAAGTAACATTATGACCATAGAAGACTAACACATCCAACGTCCTGAGCGTTGATTAATTCTGATGTCACTAAATAGTCATAGTATGGCGATAAAAGACTGGCACATCTAATGTCCTGAGCATGGATTAATTATAATATCAACTTAAAAGTAATATTACGACTATAGAAGACTGGTATATCCAACGTCCTGAGCGTGGATTTTTTCTAATGTACATCGAAAAGGAATATTATGGTCATAGAAGATTGTCACATCCAACGTCCTGAGCGTCGATTAATTCTAATGTACAATGAAAAGTAATGTTATAATAAAAAAAAGAGTGGAACATCCAGCGTCCTGAGCGTGGATTAATTCTTATGTACATTGAAAAGTAATAGTATGGCGATAAAAGACTGGCACATTCAACGTCTTGAGCACGGATTAATTATAATATCAACTAAAAAGTAAGATTACGACTATAGAAAACTGGCTCATCCAACGTCCTGAGCGTGGATTATTTCTTATGTACATTCAACAATAATATTATGGTCATAGAAGATTGGCACATTCAACGTCCTGACCGTGGATGATTTCTAATGTACATTGAAAAGCAGTATTATGGTCATAGAAGATTGGCACATCCAACGTCCTGAGCGTGGATTAAATTTTGATATACATTAAAAAATTAATATTATGGTAAAAAAAGAGTGGCACATCCAACGTCCTGAGCGTGGATTAATTATAATAGCAACTAAAAAGTAATATTACGACTAAAGAAGACTAGCACATCCAACGTCCTGAGCGTGAATTATTTCTTATGTACATTGAAAAGTGATATTATGGTCATAGAAGATTGGCACATCCAACGTCCTGTGCGTGGATTAAATTTTAATGTACATTGAAAAGAAATATTATGGTAAAAAAAGAGTGGCACATCCAACTTCCTGAGCGTGGATTAATTCTGTTGTCATCTAAATTGTCATATTATGGCGATAAAAGACTTGCACCCCAACGTCCATAGCGTGGATTAATTACAATATCAACTAAAAAGTAATATTACGACTTTAGAAATCTGGCACATCCAACGTCCTGAGCGTGGATAATTTCTAATGTACATCGAAAAGTAATATTATGGTCATAGAAGATTGTCACATCCAACGTCCTGAGCGTGGATTAATTCTAATGTACATTGAAAAGTAATATTATAATAAAAAAAAAGGGTGGCACATCCAGCGTCCTGGGCGTGGATTATTTCTGATATCATCTAAATTGTCATATTATGGCGATAAAAGACTGGCACATCCAAAGTCCTGAGCGTAGATTAATTCTAATATCAATTTAAAAGTAACATTATGACCATAGAAGACTAGCACATCCAACGTCCTGAGCGTGGATTAATTATAATATCAACTAAAAAATAACATTACAACTATAGAAGACTGGCACATCCAACGTCCTGAGCGTGGATTAATTCTAATGTGCATTGAAAAGAAATATTATGGTAAAAAAGAGTCATATTCAGGCGATAAAAGACTGGCACATCCAACGTCCTGAGCGTGGATTAATTAAAATATCAACTAAAAAGTAATATTACGACTAAAGAAGACTAGCACATCCAACGTCCTGAGCGTGGATTATTTCTTATGTACATTGAAAAGTAATATTATGGTCATAGAAGATTGGCACATCTAACGTCCTGAGCGTGGATTAAATTTTAATGTACATTGAAAAGTAATATTATGATAAAAAAAAAAGAGGGGCACATCCAACTTCCTGAGCGTGGATCAATTCGGTTGTCATCTAAATTGTCATATTATGGCGATAAAAGACTTGCACACCCAACGTCCTGAGCGTGGATTAATTATAATATCAACTAAAAAGTAATATTACGACTTTAGAAATCTGGCACATCCAACGTCCTGTGCGTGGATTAATTCTAATGTACATCGAAAAATAATATTAGGGTCATAGAAGATTGTCACATCCAGCGTCCTGAGCATGGATTAATTCTAATGTACATTGAAAAGTAATATTATGGTAAAAAAAGAGTGGCACATCCAACTTCCTGAGCGTGGATTAATTCTGTTGTCAATTAAATTGTCATATTATGGCGATAAAAGACTTCCACACCCAACGTCCTGAGCGTGGATTAATTATAATATAAACTAAAAAGTAATATTGCGACTTTAGAAATCTGGCACATCCAACGTCCTGAGCGTGGATTATTTCTAATGTACATCGAAAAGTAATATTAAGGTAAAAAAGAGTGGCACATCCAGCGTACTGAGCGTGGATTAATTCTGATGTCATCTAAATTGTCATATTATGGTGGTAAAAGACTGGCACATCCAACGTCCTGAGCGTGGATTAATTCTAATGTACATTGAAAAGTAATATTATGGTAAAAAAAGAGTGGCACATCCAACTTCCTGAGCGTGGATCAATTCGGTTGTCATTTAAATTGTCATAGTATGGCGATAAAAGACTTGCACACCCAACGTCCTGAGCGTGGATTAATTATAATATCAACTAAAAAGTAATATTACGACTTTAGAAATCTGGCACATCCAACGTCCTGTGCGTGGATTAATTCTAATGTACATCGAAAAATAATATTATGGTCATAGAAGATTGTCACATCCAACGTCCTGAGCGTGGATTAATTCTAATGTACATTGAAAAGTAATATTATAATAAAAAAAAAGGGTGGCACATCCAGCGTCCTGAGCGTGGATTAATTATGATGTCATCTAAATTATCATATTATAGCGGTAAATGACTGGCACATCCAACGTCCTGAGCGTGGATTAATTATAATATCAACTAAAAAGTAATATTGTGACTATACAAACCTAGCACATCCAACGTCCTGAGCGTGGATTATTTCGAATGTACATCGAAAAGTAATATTATGGTAAAAAAGAGTGGCACATCCAACGTCCTGAGCGTGGATTAATTCTAATGTACATCGAAAAGTAATATTATGGTAAAAAAGAGTGGCACATCTAGCGTACTGAGCGTGGATTAATTATAATATCAACTAAAAAGTAATATTACGACTAAAGAAGACTAGCACATCCAACGTCCTGAGCGTGGATTATTTCTTATGTACATTGAAAAGTAATATTATGGTAATAGAAGATTGGCACATCCAACGTCCTGAGCGTGGATTAATTCTAATGTACATTGAAAAGTAATATTATGGTAAAAAAGAGTGGCACATCCAACGTCCTGAGCGTGGATTAATTCTGATGTCATCTAAATTGTCATATTATGGCGGTAAAAGACTGGCACATCCAACGTCCTGAGCGTGGATTAATTATAATATCAACTAAAAAGTAATATTACGACTAAAGAACACTAGCACATCCAACGTCCTGCAGCGTGGATTATTTCTTATGTACATTGAAAAGTGATATTATGGTCATAGACAATTGGCACATCCAACGTCCTGTGCGTGGATTAAATCTTAATGTACATTGAAAAGAAATAATAGGTAAAAAAAGAGTGGCACATCCAACTTCCTGAGCGTGGATTAATTCTGTTGTCATCTAAATTGTCATATTATGGCGATAAAAGACTTGCACACCCAACGTCCTGAGCGTGGATTAGTTACAATATCAACTAAAAAGTAATATTACGACTTTAGAAATCTGGCACATCCAACGTCCTGAGCGTGGATTATTTCTAATGTACATCGAAAAGTAATATTATGGTCATAGAAAATTGGCACATCCAACGTCCTGAGCGTGGATTAATTCTAATGTACATTGAAAAGTAATATTATGGTAAAAAAGAGTGGCACATCCAACGTCCTGAGCGTGGATTAATTCTGATGTCATCTAAATTGTCATATTATGGCGGTAAAAGACTGGCACATCCAACGTCCTGAGCGTGGATTAATTATAATATCAACTAAAATGTAATATTACGACTAAAGAAGACTAGCACATCCAACGTCCTGAGCGTTGATTATTTCTTATGTACATTGAAAAGTATAATTATGGTCATAGAAGATTGGCACATCCAACGTTCTGAGCGTGGATTAATTCTTTTGTACATTGAAAAATAATATTATGGTAAAAAAAAGAGTGGCACATCCAGCGTCCTGAGCGTGGATTAATTCTGATGTCATCTAAATTGTCGTATCATAGCGATAAAAGACTGGCACATCCAACGTTCTGAGCGTGGATCAATTCTAATATCAATTTAAAAGTCATATGATGACCATAGAAGACTAGCAAATCTAACGTCCTGGGCGTGGATTAATTCTGATGTCATGTAAATAGGCATGTTATGGCCATAACATACTGGCACGTCCAACGTCCTGAGTACTAGTATTAATTAGTTGTAATGTACATCGAAACGTAACATTATGGTCACAGAACAGTGGCACATCCAACGTCCTGATTGTGGATTAATTATAATATCAGCTAAAAAGTAAGATTACGACTATAGAAGACTGGCACAGCCAACGTCCTGAGCGTGGATTATTTCTAATGTACATTGAAAAGTAATATTATGGTCATAGAAGATTGGCACATCCAACGTCCTGAGCATGGATTAAATTTTAATGTACATTGAAAAATAATATTATGGTAAAAACAGAGTGGCACATCCAGCGTCCTGAGCGTGGATTAATTCTGATGACATCTAAATTGTCGTATCATGGCGATAAAAGACTGGCACATCCAACGTTCTGAGCGTGGATTAATTCTAATATCAATTTAAAAGTCATATTGTGACCATAAAAGACTAGCAAATCTAACGTCCTGAGCGTGGATTAATTCTCATGTCATGTAAATAGGCATGTTATGGCCATAACATACTGGCACGTCCAACGTCCTGAGTACTAGTATTAATTAGTTGTAATGTACATCGAAACGTAACATTATGGTCAAAGAACAGTGGCACATCCAACGTCCTGAGTGTGGATTAATTATAATATCAACTAAAAAGTAAGATTCCGACCATAGAAGACTGGCACATCCAACGTCCTGAGCGTGGATTATTTCTAATATACATTGAAAAGTAATATTATGGTCACAGAAGATTTGCACATCCAACGTCCTGAGCGTGGATTAATTCTAATGTACATTGAAAAGTAATATAATGGTAAAAAAGAGTCATATTATGGCGATAAAAGACTGGCACATCCAACGTCCTGAGCGTGGATTAACTATAATATCAACTAAAAAGTAATATTACGACTTAGGAAGACTAGCACATCCAACGTCCTGAGCGTGGATTATTTCTTATGTACATTGAAAAGTAATATTATGGTCATAAAAGATTGGCACATCCAACGTCCTGAGCGTGGATTAATTCTAATGTACATTGAAAAGTAATATTATGGTAAAAAAAGAGTCATATTATGGCGATAAAAGACTGGCACATCCAACGTCCTGAGCGTGGATTAAGTATAATATCAACTAAAAAGTAATATTACGACTAAAGAAGACTAGCACATCCAACGTCCTGAGCGTGGATTATTTCTTATGTACATTGAAAAGTAATTTTATGGTCATAGAAGATTGGCACATCCAACGTCCTGAGCGTGGATTAAATTTTAATGTACATTGAAAAGTAATATTATGGTAAAAAAAGAGTGGCACATCCAACTTCCTAAGTGTGGATCAATTCTGTTGTCATTTAATTGTCATATTATGGCGATAAAAGACTTGCACACCCAACGTCCTGAGCGTGGATTAATTATAATATCAACTAAAAAGTACTATTACGACTTTAAAAATTTGGCACATCCAACGTCCTGAGCGTGGATTATTTCTAATGTACATTGAAAAGTAATATTATGGTAAAAAAAGAGTCATATTATGGCGATAAAAGACTGGCACATCCAACCTCCTGACCGTGGATTAATTATAATATCAACTAAAAAGTAATATTACGACTAAAGAAGACGAGCACATCCAACGTCCTGAGCGTGGATTATTTCTTATCTACATTGAAAAGTAATATTATGGTCATAGAAGATTGGCACATCCAACGTCCTGAGCGTGGATTAATTATAATATCATCTAAAAAGTAATATTACGACTTTAGAAATCTGGCACATCCAACGTCCTGAGCGTGGATTATTTCTAATGTACATTGAAAAGTAATATTATGGTAAAAAAAGAGTCATATTATGGCGATAACAGACTGGTAAATCCAACCTCTTGAGCATGGATTAATTATAATATCAACTGAAAAGTAATATTAGAGCTTTCTTACAAATTGACGAAAGGTACGTATGCTTGACGAATCATACGTAAGACTCGTTTTAGGGATCCTTTATTTTGACATATTTAAATAAAAGTCGTGGAACTTCGGACAATTATCGTGCATGCAACGACACTTATTAAATTGGATTTTTCTTGAGATATATTTAGGATTTCGGGACGTACGATAGGTTAGAATATGATTATTGATACCACCAGGTCAAAGATAACACTACAAAATATTCTAAATATAAAATAGACAGACGAAAAAAATGCCCCTAGAATACTAAAAACCGGCCCCTCCACCACTCTTCAATATTACAATGTTGCACTGTTTAACCTAAAAAAATGTCAAAGCAAATACATTGTCTTCTTATCTAACTGAAACTCAAATACTTCCTTGATTCAAAATTTGTAACGCTAAAAATAATAAAATGAAAATTCCATATACTGGTGCTCGTTTAATAACTTTTGAATCATCGCCTCTCCCATGGTGATATTCATTGCCCCCCCCCCCCCCCCTAAATATGTATATATGATGCACCGGGGAACGGTTATTTTAGCGTATAATTGCGTTTTGCCTATAGATAGTCCTAAATATTCATGAAATATTAGCCACTGGACGATAAGTGACAACTTCACGTCTATCTTCCAAACATGTATACTGTTAAATCGTCATTATAAAATCCACAAGGTATATGGTGCAAAATTGTAGATTTATTTTCTTGATATACAAAGTCTTTTTTTCTAAATTTATTCAACATTACTTTTTAAAAACATTGTAGCATCATTTTTTAGCAAAGCTCGATGTTCCACTTTGACAATTTTCTGAATGTGTACTGTAACAAATAAAAATAAATATGAATCTTGTCGTTGAATTTAGACTAACGTACTTCAATAATGTCATTGAAATGTTAATCGTGAAACTCGTGCTTAAAAAATTCCCGCGGAAATGTGTGTACTCGTGGTTTACGTAAGTAACGAATCGGACGTAAGTGTATTTGACACAATTTTTCTCTGTTTGATTATATTAAAATCGTGTATTATTTGCGATATTATTATTTTTTTAAAATAAACTTGATTTAGAAAAGAATGCTGTTTACTGGATAAAACAAAGACTCTTTTAACTGTTATTGTAGAAATGAAATACGTGCTCCCTTTACGTTCGTTCGTACCTTTCGTCAATTTGTAAGAAAGCTCTAATACGACTAAAGAAGACTAGCACATCCAACGTCCTGAGCGTGGATTATTTCTTATGTACATTGAAAAGTAATATTATGGTCATAGAAGATTGGCACATCCAACGTCCTGAGCGTGGATTAAATTTTAATGTACATTGAAAAGTAATATTATGGTAAAAAAAAGAGTGGCACATCCAACTTCCTAAGTGTGGATCAATTCTGTTGTCATTTAATTGTCATATTATGGCGATAAAAGACTTGCACACCCAACGTCCTGAGCGTGGATTAATTATAATATCAACTAAAAAGTACTATTACGATTTTAGAAATCTGGCACATCCAACGTCCTGAGCGTGGATTATTTCTAATGTACATCGAAAAATAATATTATGGTAAAAAAGAGTGGCACATCCAACGTCCTGAGCGTGGATTAATTCTGATGTCAACTAAATTGTCATATTATGGCGGTAAAAGACTGGCACAACCATCGTCCTAAGCGTGGATTAATTATAACATCAACTAAAATGTAATATTACGACTAAAGAAGACTAGCACATCCAACGTCCTGAGCGTTGATTATTTCTTATGTACATTGAAAAGTATAATTATGGTCATACAAGATTGGCACATCCAACGTTCTGAGCGTGGATTAATTCTTATGTACATTGAAAAATAATATTATGGTAAAAAAAGAGTGTCACATTCAGCGTCCTGAGCGTGGATTAATTCTGTTGTCATCTACATTGTCGTATCATGGCGATAAAAGACTGGCATATCCAACGTCCTGAGCGTGGATCAATTCTAATATCAATTTAAAAGTCATATTATGACCATAGAAGACTAACAAATCTAACGTCCTGGGCGTGGATTAATTCTGATGTCATGTAAATAGGCATGTTATGGCCATAACATACTGGCACGTCCAACGTCCTGAGTACTAGTATTAATTAGTTGTAATGTACATCGAAACGTAACATTATGGTCACAGAACAGTGGCACATCCAACGTCCTGATTGTGGATTAATTATAATATCAGCTAAAAAGTAAGATTACGACTATAGAAGACTGGCACAGCCAACGTCCTGAGCGTGGATTATTTCTAATGTACATTGAAAAGTAATATTATGGTCATAGAAGATTGGCACATCCAACGTCCTGAGCATGGATTAAATTTTAATGTACATTGAAAAATAATATTATGGTAAAAACAGAGTGGCACATCCAGCGTCCTGAGCGTGGATTAATTCTGATGACATCTAAATTGTCGTATCATGGCGATAAAAGACTGGCACATCCAACGTTCTGAGCGTGGATTAATTCTAATATCAATTTAAAAGTCATATTATGACCATAAAAGACTAGCAAATCTAACGTCCTGAGCGTGGATTAATTCTCATGTCATGTAAATAGGCATGTTATGGCCATAACATACTGGCACGTCCAACGTCCTGAGTACTAGTATTAATTAGTTGTAATGTACATCGAAACGTAACATTATGGTCAAAGAACAGTGGCACATCCAACGTCCTGAGTGTGGATTAATTATAATATCAACTAAAAAGTAAGATTCCGACCATAGAAGACTGGCACATCCAACGTCCTGAGCGTGGATTATTTCTAATATACATTGAAAAGTAATATTATGGTCACAGAAGATTTGCACATCCAACGTCCTGAGCGTGGATTAATTCTAATGTACATTGAAAAGTAATATAATGGTAAAAAAGAGTCATATTATGGCGATAAAAGACTGGCACATCCAACGTCCTGAGCGTGGATTAACTATAATATCAACTAAAAAGTAATATTACGACTTAGGAAGACTAGCACATCCAACGTCCTGAGCGTGGATTATTTCTTATGTACATTGAAAAGTAATATTATGGTCATAAAAGATTGGCACATCCAACGTCCTGAGCGTGGATTAATTCTAATGTACATTGAAAAGTAATATTATGGTAAAAAAAGAGTCATATTATGGCGATAAAAGACTGGCACATCCAACGTCCTGAGCGTGGATTAAGTATAATATCAACTAAAAAGTAATATTACGACTAAAGAAGACTAGCACATCCAACGTCCTGAGCGTGGATTATTTCTTATGTACATTGAAAAGTAATTTTATGGTCATAGAAGATTGGCACATCCAACGTCCTGAGCGTGGATTAAATTTTAATGTACATTGAAAAGTAATATTATGGTAAAAAAAGAGTGGCACATCCAACTTCCTAAGTGTGGATCAATTCTGTTGTCATTTAATTGTCATATTATGGCGATAAAAGACTTGCACACCCAACGTCCTGAGCGTGGATTAATTATAATATCAACTAAAAAGTACTATTACGACTTTAAAAATTTGGCACATCCAACGTCCTGAGCGTGGATTATTTCTAATGTACATTGAAAAGTAATATTATGGTAAAAAAAGAGTCATATTATGGCGATAAAAGACTGGCACATCCAACCTCCTGACCGTGGATTAATTATAATATCAACTAAAAAGTAATATTACGACTAAAGAAGACGAGCACATCCAACGTCCTGAGCGTGGATTATTTCTTATCTACATTGAAAAGTAATATTATGGTCATAGAAGATTGGCACATCCAACGTCCTGAGCGTGGATTAATTATAATATCATCTAAAAAGTAATATTACGACTTTAGAAATCTGGCACATCCAACGTCCTGAGCGTGGATTATTTCTAATGTACATTGAAAAGTAATATTATGGTAAAAAAAGAGTCATATTATGGCGATAACAGACTGGTAAATCCAACCTCTTGAGCATGGATTAATTATAATATCAACTGAAAAGTAATATTAGAGCTTTCTTACAAATTGACGAAAGGTACGTATGCTTGACGAATCATACGTAAGACTCGTTTTAGGGATCCTTTATTTTGACATATTTAAATAAAAGTCGTGGAACTTCGGACAATTATCGTGCATGCAACGACACTTATTAAATTGGATTTTTCTTGAGATATATTTAGGATTTCGGGACGTACGATAGGTTAGAATATGATTATTGATACCACCAGGTCAAAGATAACACTACAAAATATTCTAAATATAAAATAGACAGACGAAAAAAATGCCCCTAGAATACTAAAAACCGGCCCCTCCACCACTCTTCAATATTACAATGTTGCACTGTTTAACCTAAAAAAATGTCAAAGCAAATACATTGTCTTCTTATCTAACTGAAACTCAAATACTTCCTTGATTCAAAATTTGTAACGCTAAAAATAATAAAATGAAAATTCCATATACTGGTGCTCGTTTAATAACTTTTGAATCATCGCCTCTCCCATGGTGATATTCATTGCCCCCCCCCCCCCCCCCTAAATATGTATATATGATGCACCGGGGAACGGTTATTTTAGCATATAATTGCGTTTTGCCTATAGATAGTCCTAAATATTCATGAAATATTAGCCACTGGACGATAAGTGACAACTTCACGTCTATCTTCCAAACATGTATACTGTTAAATCGTCATTATAAAATCCACAAGGTATATGGTGCAAAATTGTAGATTTATTTTCTTGATATACAAAGTCTTTTTTTCTAAATTTATTCAACATTACTTTTTAAAAACATTGTAGCATCATTTTTTAGCAAAGCTCGATGTTCCACTTTGACAATTTTCTGAATGTGTACTGTAACAAATAAAAATAAATATGAATCTTGTCGTTGAATTTAGACTAACGTACTTCAATAATGTCATTGAAATGTTAATCGTGAAACTCGTGCTTAAAAAATTCCCGCGGAAATGTGTGTACTCGTGGTTTACGTAAGTAACGAATCGGACGTAAGTGTATTTGACACAATTTTTCTCTGTTTGATTATATTAAAATCGTGTATTATTTGCGATATTATTATTTTTTTAAAATAAACTTGATTTAGAAAAGAATGCTGTTTTACTGGATAAAACAAAGACTCTTTTAACTGTTATTGTAGAAATGAAATACGTGCTCCCTTTACGTTCGTTCGTACCTTTCGTCAATTTGTAAGAAAGCTCTAATACGACTAAAGAAGACTAGCACATCCAACGTCCTGAGCGTGGATTATTTCTTATGTACATTGAAAAGTAATATTATGGTCATAGAAGATTGGCACATCCAACGTCCTGAGCGTGGATTAAATTTTAATGTACATTGAAAAGTAATATTATGGTAAAAAAAGAGTGGCACATCCAACTTCCTAAGTGTGGATCAATTCTGTTGTCATTTAATTGTCATATTATGGCGATAAAAGACTTGCACACCCAACGTCCTGAGCGTGGATTAATTATAATATCAACTAAAAAGTACTATTACGATTTTAGAAATCTGGCACATCCAACGTCCTGAGCGTGGATTATTTCTAATGTACATCGAAAAATAATATTATGGTAAAAAAGAGTGGCACATCCAACGTCCTGAGCGTGGATTAATTCTGATGTCAACTAAATTGTCATATTATGGCGGTAAAAGACTGGCACAACCATCGTCCTAAGCGTGGATTAATTATAACATCAACTAAAATGTAATATTACGACTAAAGAAGACTAGCACATCCAACGTCCTGAGCGTTGATTATTTCTTATGTACATTGAAAAGTATAATTATGGTCATACAAGATTGGCACATCCAACGTTCTGAGCGTGGATTAATTCTTATGTACATTGAAAAATAATATTATGGTAAAAAAAGAGTGTCACATTCAGCGTCCTGAGCGTGGATTAATTCTGTTGTCATCTACATTGTCGTATCATGGCGATAAAAGACTGGCATATCCAACGTCCTGAGCGTGGATCAATTCTAATATCAATTTAAAAGTCATATTATGACCATAGAAGACTAACAAATCTAACGTCCTGGGCGTGGATTAATTCTGATGTCATGTAAATAGGCATGTTATGGCCATAACATACTGGCACGTCCAACGTCCTGAGTACTAGTATTAATTAGTTGTAATGTACATCGAAACGTAACATTATGGTCAAAGAACAGTGGCACATCCAACGTCCTGAGCGTGGATTAATTATAATATCAAATAAAAAGTAAGATTACGACTATAGAAGACTGGCACAGCCAACGTCCTGAGCGTGGATTATTTCTAATGTACATTGAAAAGTAATATTATGGTCATAGAAGATTGGCACATCCAACGTCCTGAGCATGGATTAAATTTTAATGTACATTGAAAAATAATATTATGGTAAAAACAGAGTGGCAAATCCAGCGTCCTGAGCGTGGATTAATTCTGATGACATCTAAATTGTCGTATCATGGCGATAAAAGACTGGCACATCCAACGTTCTGAGCGTGGATTAATTCTAATATCAATTTAAAAGTCATATTATGACCATAAAAGACTAGCAAATCTAACGTCCTGAGCGTGGATTAATTCTCATGTCATGTAAATAGGCATGTTATGGCCATAACATACTGGCACGTCCAACGTCCTGAGTCTAGTATTAATTAGTTGTAATGTACATCGAAACGTAACATTATGGTCAAAGAACAGTGGCACATCCAACGTCCTGAGTGTGGATTAATTATAATATCAAATAAAAAGTAAGATTCCGACTATAGAAGACTGGCACATCCAACGTCCTGAGCGTAGATTATTTCTAATATACATTGAAAAGTATTATTATGGTCCTAGAAGATTGGCACATCCAACGTCCTGAGCATAGATTAAATTTTAATGTACATTGAAAAGTAATATTATGTTAAAAAAGAGTCATATTGTGGCGATAAAAGACTTGCACATCCAACGTCCTGAGCGTGGATCAAGTATAATATCAACTAAAAAGTAATATTACGACTAAAGAAGACAAGCACATCCAACGTCCTGAGCGTGGATTATTTCTTATGTACATTGAAAAGTAATATTATGGTCATACAAGATTGGCACATCCAACGTCCTGATCGTGGTTTAATTCTTATGTACATTGAAAAATAATATTATGGTAAAAAAAGAGTGACACATCCAGCGTCCTGAGCGTGGATTAATTCTGTTGTCATCTACATTGTCGTATCATGGCGATAAAAGACTGGCACATCCAACGTTCTGGGCGTAGATCAATTCTAATATCAATTTAAAAGTCATATTATGACCATAGAAGACTAGCAAATCTAACGTCCTGGGCGTGGATTAATTCTGATGTCATGTAAATAGGCATGTTATGGCCATAACATACTGGCACGTCCAACGTCCTGAGTACTAGTATTAATTAGTTGTAATGTACATCGAAACGTAACATTATGGTCACAGAACAGTGGCACATCCAACGTCCTGATTGTGGATTTATTATAATATCAACTAAAAAGTAAGATTACGACTATAGAAGACTGGCACAGCCAACGTCCTGAGCGTGGATTATTTCTAATGTACATTGAAAAGTAATATTATGGTCATAGAAGATTGGCACATCCAACGTCCTGAGCATGGATTAAATTTTAATGTACATTGAAAAATAATATTATGGTAAAAACAGAGTGGCACATCCAGCGTCCTGAGCGTGGATTAATTCTGATGACATCTAAATTTTCGTATCATGGCGATAAAAGACTGGCACATCCAACGTTCTGAGCTTGGATTAATTCTAATATCAATTTAAAAGTCATATTATGACCATAAAAGACTAGCAAATCTAACGTCCTGAGCGTGGATAAATTCTCATGTCATGTAAATAGGGATGTTATGACCATAACATACTGGCACGTCCAACGTCCTGAGTACTAGTATTAATTAGTTGTAATGTACATCGAAACGTAACATTATGGTCAAAGAACAGTGGCACATCCAACGTCCTGAGTGTGGATTAATTATAATATCAACTAAAAAGTAAGATTCCGACTATAGAAGACTGGCACATCCAACGTCCTGAGCGTAGATTATTTCTAATATACATTGAAAAGTATTATTATGGTCCTAGAAGATTGGCACATCCAACGTCCTGAGCGTGGATTAATTCTAATGTACATTGAAAAGTAATATTATGGTAAAAAAGAGTCATATTATGGCGATAAAAGACTTGCACATCCAACGTCCTGAGCGTGGATTAATTATAATATCAACTAAAAAGTAATATTACGACTAAAGAAGACGAGCACATCCAACGTCCTGAGCGTGGATTATTTCTTATCTACATTGAAAAGTAATATTATGGTCATAGAAGATTGGCACATCCAACGTCCTGAGCGTGGATTAATTATAATATCATCTAAAAAGTAAGATTCCGACTATAGAAGACTGGCACATCCAACGTCCTGAGCGTAGATTATTTCTAATATACATTGAAAAGTATTATTATGGTCCTAGAAGATTGGCACATCCAACGTCCTGAGCGTGGATTAATTCTAATGTACATTGAAAAGTAATATTATGGTAAAAAAGAGTCATATTATGGCGATAAAAGACTGGCACATCCAACGTCCTGAGCGTGGATCAAGTATAATATCAACTAAAAAGTAATATTACGACTAAAGAAGACAAGCACATCCAACGTCCTGAGCGTGGATTATTTCTTATGTACATTGAAAAGTAATATTATGGTCATAGAAGATTGGCACATCCAACGTCCTGATCGTGGTTTAATTCTTATGTACATTGAAAAATAATATTATGGTAAAAAAAGTGGCACATCCAGCGTCCTGAGCGTGGATTAATTCTGTTGTCATCTACATTGTCGTATCATGGCGATAAAAGACTGGCACATTCAACGTCCTGAGCGTGGATTAATTCTAATATCAATTTAAAAGTCATATTATGACCATAGAAGACTAGCAAATCTAACGTCCTGGGCGTGGATTAATTCTGATGTCATGTATATAGGCATGTTATGGCCATAACATACTGGCACGTCCAACGTCCTGAGTACTAGTATTAATTAGTTGTAATGTACATCGAAACGTAACATTATGGTCACAGAACAGTGGCACATCCAACGTCCTGATTGTGGATTAATTATAATATCAACTAAAAAGTAAGATTACGACTATAGAAGACTGGCACAGCCAACGTCCTGAGCGTGGATTATTTCTAATGTACATTGAAAAGTAATATTATGGTCATAGAAGATTGGCACATCCAACGTCCTGAGCATAGATTAAATTTTAATGTACATTGAAAAATAATATTATGGTAAAAACAGAGTGGCACATCCAGCGTCCTGAGCGTGGATTAATTCTGATGACATCTAAATTGTCGTATCATGGCGATAAAAGACTGGCACATCCAACGTTCTGAGCGTGGATTAATTCTAATATCAATTTAAAAGTCATGTTATGACCATAAAAGACTAGCAAATCTAACGTCCTGAGCGTGGATTAATTCTCATGTCATGTAAATAGGCATGTTATGGCCATAACATACTGGCACGTCCAACGTCCTGAGTACTATTATTAATTAGTTGTAATGTACATCGAAACGTAACATTATGGTCAAAGAACAGTGGCACATCCAACGTCCTGAGCGTGGATTAATTATAATATCAACTAAAAAGTAAGATTACGACTATAGAAGACTGGCACATCCAACGTCTTGAGCGTGGATTATTTCTAATATACATTGAAAAGTAATATTATGGTCATAGAAGATTGGCACATCCAACGTCCTGAGCGTGGATTAATTCTAATGTACATTGAAAAGTAATATTATGGTAAAAAAGAGTCGTATTATGGCAATAAAAGACTGGCACATCCAACGTCCTGAGCGTGGATTAAGTATAATATCAACTAAAAAGTAATATTACGACTAAAGAAGACTAGCACATCCAACGTCCTGAGCGTGGATTATTTCTTATGTACATTGAAAAGTAATATTATGGTCATAGAAGATTGGCACATCCAACGTCCTGAGCGTGGATTAAATTTTAATGTACATTGAAAAGTAATATTATGGTAAAAAAAGAGTGGCACATCCAACGTCCTGAGCGTGGATTAATTATAATATCAACTAAAAAGTAAGATTACGACTATAGAAGACTGGCACATCCAACGTCTTGAGCGTGGATTATTTCTAATATACATTGAAAAGTAATATTATGGTCATAGAAGATTGGCACATCCAACGTCCTGAGCGTGGATTAATTCTAATGTACATTGAAAAGTAATATTATGGTAAAAAAGAGTCGTATTATGGCGATAAAAGACTGGCACATCCAACGTCCTGAGCGTGGATTAAGTATAATATCAACTAAAAAGTAATATTACGACTAAAGAAGACTAGCACATCCAACGTCCTGAGCGTGGATTATTTCTTATGTACATTGAAAAGTAATATTATGGTCATAGAAGATTGGCACATCCAACGTCCTGAGCGTGGATTAAATTTTAATGTACATTGAAAAGTAATATTATGGTAAAAAAAGAGTGGCACATCCGACTTCCTAAGCGTGGATCAATTCTGTTGTCATTTAATTGTCATATTATGGCGATAAAAGATTTGCACACCCAACGTCCTGAGCGTGGATTAATTATAATATCAACTAAAAAGTACTATTACGACTTAAGAAATCTGGCACATCCAACGTCCTGAGCGTGGATTATTTCTAATGTACATTGAAAAGTAATATTATGGTAAAAAAAGAGTCATATTATGGCGATAAAAGACTGGCACATCCAACCTCCTGACCGTGGATTAATTATAATATCAACTAAAAAGTAATAGTACGACTAAAGAAGACGAGCACAACCAACGTCCTGAGCGTGGATTATTTCTTATGTACATTGAAAAGTAATATTATGGTCATAGAAGATTGGCAAATCCAACGTCCAGAGCGTGGATTAATTATAATATCATCTAAAAAGTAATATTACGACTTTAGAAATCAGGCACATCCAACGTCCTGAGCGTGGATTATTTCTAATGTACATTGAAAAGTAATATGAGGGTAAAAAAAGAGTCATATTATGGCGATAACAGACTGGTACATCCAACCTCTTGAGCATGGATTAATTATAATATCAACTAAAAAGTAATATTACGACTAAAGAAGACTAGCACATCCAACGTCCTGAGCGTGGATTATTTCTTATGTACATTGAAAAGTAATATTATGGTCATAGAAGATTGGCACATCCAACGTCCTGATCGTGGATTAATTCTTATGTACATCGAAAAATAATATTATGGTAAAAAAATAGTGGCACATCCAGCTTCCTAAGCGTGGATCAATTCTGTTGTCATTTAATTGTCATATTATGGCGATAAAAGACTTGCACACCCAACGTCCTGAGCGTGGATTAATTATAATATCAACTAAAAAGTACTATAACGACTTTAGAAATCTGGCACATCCAACGTCCTGAGCGTTGATTATTTCTAATGTACATTGAAAAGTAATATGAGGGTAAAAAAAGAGTCATATTATGGCGATAACAGACTGGTACATCCAACCTCTTGAGCATGGATTAATTATAATATCAACTAAAAAGTAAGATTACGACTATAGAAGACTGGCACATCCAACGTCTTGAGCGTGGATTATTTCTAATATACATTGAAAAGTAATATTATGGTCATAGAAGATTGGCACATCCAACGTCCTGAGCGTGGATTAATTATAATATCAACTAAAAAGTAAGATTACGACTATAGAAGACTGGCACATCCAACGTCTTGAGCGTGGATTATTTCTAATATACATTGAAAAGTAATATTATGGTCATAGAAGATTGGCACATCCAACGTCCTGAGCGTGGATTAATTCTAATGTACATTGAAAAGTAATATTATGGTAAAAAAGAGTCGTATTATGGCGATAAAAGACTGGCACATCCAACGTCCTGAGCGTGGATTAAGTATAATATCAACTAAAAAGTAATATTACGACTAAAGAAGACTAGCACATCCAACGTCCTGAGCGTGGATTATTTCTTATGTACATTGAAAAGTAATATTATGGTCATAGAAGATTGGCACATCCAACGTCCTGAGCGTGGATTAAATTTTAATGTACATTGAAAAGTAATATTATGGTAAAAAAAGAGTGGCACATCCGACTTCCTAAGCGTGGATCAATTCTGTTGTCATTTAATTGTCATATTATGGCGATAAAAGATTTGCACACCCAACGTCCTGAGCGTGGATTAATTATAATATCAACTAAAAAGTACTATTACGACTTAAGAAATCTGGCACATCCAACGTCCTGAGCGTGGATTATTTCTAATGTACATTGAAAAGTAATATTATGGTAAAAAAAGAGTCATATTATGGCGATAAAAGACTGGCACATCCAACCTCCTGACCGTGGATTAATTATAATATCAACTAAAAAGTAATAGTACGACTAAAGAAGACGAGCACAACCAACGTCCTGAGCGTGGATTATTTCTTATGTACATTGAAAAGTAATATTATGGTCATAGAAGATTGGCAAATCCAACGTCCAGAGCGTGGATTAATTATAATATCATCTAAAAAGTAATATTACGACTTTAGAAATCAGGCACATCCAACGTCCTGAGCGTGGATTATTTCTAATGTACATTGAAAAGTAATATGAGGGTAAAAAAAGAGTCATATTATGGCGATAACAGACTGGTACATCCAACCTCTTGAGCATGGATTAATTATAATATCAACTAAAAAGTAATATTACGACTAAAGAAGACTAGCACATCCAACGTCCTGAGCGTGGATTATTTCTTATGTACATTGAAAAGTAATATTATGGTCATAGAAGATTGGCACATCCAACGTCCTGATCGTGGATTAATTCTTATGTACATTGAAAAATAATATTATGGTAAAAAAATAGTGGCACATCCAGCTTCCTAAGCGTGGATCAATTCTGTTGTCATTTAATTGTCATATTATGGCGATAAAAGACTTGCACACCCAACGTCCTGAGCGTGGATTAATTATAATATCAACTAAAAAGTACTATAACGACTTTAGAAATCTGGCACATCCAACGTCCTGAGCGTTGATTATTTCTAATGTACATCGAAAAATAATATTATGGTAAAAAAGAGTGGCACATCCAACGTCCTGAGCGTGGATTAATTATAATATCAACTAAAAAGTAATATTACGACTAATGAAGACTAGCACATCCAACGTCCTGAGCGTGGATTATTTCTTATGTACCTTGAAAAGTAATATTATGGTCATAGAAGATTGGCACATCCAACGTCCTGAGCGTGGATTAATTCTAATGTACATTGAAAAGTAATATTATGGTAAAAAACAGTGTACATCCAACGTCCTGAGCGTGGATCAATTCTGATGTCATCTAAATTGTCATATTATGGCGATAAAAGACTGGCACATCCAACGTCCTCAGCGTGGGTTAATTATAATATCAACTAAAAAGTAATACTACGACTTAAGAAGACTAGCACATCCAACGTCCTGAGCGTGGATTATTTCTTATGTACATTGAAAAGTAATATTATGGTCATAGAAGATTGACACATACAACGTCCTGCGCGTGGATTAATTCTTATGTACATTGAAAAATAATATTATGGTAAAAAAATAGTGGCACATCTAGCGTCCTGAGCGTGGATTAATTCTGTTGTCATCTAAATTGTCGTATCATAGCGATAAAAGACTGGCACATCCAACGTTCTGAGCGTGGATCAATTCTAATATCAATTTAAAAGTCATATTATGACCATAGAAGACTGGCAAATCTAACGTCCTGGGCGTGGATTAATTCTGATGTCATGTAAATAGGCATGTTATGACCATAACATACTGGCACGTCCAACGTCCTGAGTACTATTATTAATTAGTTGTAATGTTCATCGAAACGTAACATTATGGTCAAAGAACAGTGGCACATCCAACGTCCTGAACGTGGATTCATTATAATATCAACTAAAAAGTAAGATTACGACTATAGAAGACTGGCACATCCAACGTCCTTAGCGTGGATTATTTCTAATATACATTGAAAAGTAATATTATGGTCATAGAAGATTGGCACATCCAACGACCTGAGCGTGGATTAATTCTAATGTACATTGAAAAGTAATATTATGGTAAAAAAGAGTCATATTATGGCGATAAAAGACTGGCACATCCAACGTCCTGAGCGTGGATTAATTATAATATCAACTATAAAGTCTCCTTCATCGTGTCTTGAAGTATATGTGAGTTACTAATTCTATAGTATTTGCGTTCTTTCTTAATTTATTGTATAACCGTTATAAAAGCATTATTCCGATAATGATTCCATAATGTTAAAAGCCGGAAAAAACATGTTAAGAGCATAACAAACATTAATAGTATATTTAGTTTAAGTTTTGCCATTGTGTATCCCGTATGTATATTTTAATTCAATAATGTAAGTTCAATAAAGTTGCCGTCTGGTTGGGGTCAGTTGGGACAAAATAACATTAACGTCGAAAACAGAGAGTCATACTCGTTACTCTTTTAGTTGATACTTGCAGTAAAGGGGAAAATAGGGTGGCCAACTAAAAAAACCACTAAAACTTCGAACTTACGATATTGTTTTAGTGCAATACACGAAAACGAAGAAACAGCTGTGTACCTTTATGGCCTCTTAAAAAATCTATCTATGTACGAGTAATAAAAGCACTACTTAGTATATTTACCTGCATATCTAAATGACGCCTTTCGAAAAGTGTCCCATATGACAACTACCATCCCCCTTCTTTCGTTCATAAAATTTTCCCTACGGCAAAGCTTTTTTGCCCACTAGGTACAAATGATAGGCACTTGCCTAAGGTTGCCTGGGCCCAAATACCCAGGTGGGTAAAGTTACGGAACTTTTTTTTTGGAGGTCCAAAGTGGGGGTAGGGTGATCCTACCATCCCCCTTCTTTCGTTCATAAAATTTTCCCTACGACAAAGCTTTTTTTCCCACTAGGTACAAATGATAGGCACTTGCCTAAGGTTGCCTTGGCCCAAACACCCAGGTGGGTAAAGTTACGGAACTTTTTTTTGGGAGGTCCAAAGTGGGGGTAGGGTGACCCTACCATCCCCTTCTTTCGTTCATAAAATTTTCCCAACGACAAAGCTTTTTTGCCCACTAGGTACAAATGATAGGTAATTGCCTAAGGTTGCCTGGGCCCAAATACCCAGGTGGGTAAAGTTACCATCCCCCGTGATTTAATTCATAGCAAAGTACCTACGGCAAAGCTTTTGTCCACACTAGGTACACTCGATAGGCAATTGCCTAAGCTTGCCTGGACCCAAAGACCCAGGTGGGTAAAGTAACGGAATTTTTTTTTTAGGTCCAAAGTTGGGGTCGGGTGACCCTACCATCTCCCGCCTTTGCTTTGCCTCAGGGACTTTGCTATGAATTAAATTAGGGGAAAGGTAGGGTCACTAGACCCCAACTTTTACCTTAAAAAAAAGTTCCATAACTTTCCCCACCTGGGTTTTTAGGTCCAGGCAAGCTAAGGCAATAACCTATCGAGTGTACCTAGTGTGGACAAAAGCTTTGCCGGAGGGACTTTGCTATGAATTTAATAAGGGGGATGGTAGGGTCACCCGATCCCAACTTTGGACCTAAAAAAAAAACGTTCCATAACTTTACCCACCTGGATCTATTTGGGTCCAGGCAAGCTTAGGCAATTGCCTATCGCGTGTACCTAGTGTGGACAAAAGTTTTGCCGTAGGGACTTTGCTATGAATTAAATAAGGGGATGGTAGGGTCACCCTACCCTAACTTTGGACCTAAAAAAAAAAGTTCCGTAACTTTACCCACCTGGGTCTTTAGGTCCAGTCATGCTTAGGCAATTGCCTATCGAGTGTACCTAGTGTGGACAAAAGCTTTGTCGTAGGGACTTTGTTATGAATTAAATAAGGGGGATGGTAGGGTCACCCGACCCAAACTTTGGACCTAAAACAAAAAGTTCCGTAACTTTACCCACCTGGATCTTTTGGTCCAGGCAAGCTTAGGCAATTGCCTATCGAATGTATCTCGTGTGGACAAAAGCTTTGCCGTAGGGACTTTGCTATGAATTAAATAAGGGGGAAGGTAGGGTCAATCGACCCCAACTTTGGACCTGAAAAAAAAGTTCCTTAACTTGACCCACCTGGGTCTCTGGTCCAAGCAAGCTTAGACAATTGCCTATCGAGTGTACGTACCTAGTATGGACAAAACCTTTGCCTTAGGGACTTTGCTATGAATTAAATAAGGGGGATGGTAGGGTCACCCGACCCCAACTTTGGACCTCAAAATAAAAAGTTCCGTAACTTTACCCACCTGGTTCTTTGGGTCCAGGCAAGCTTAGGAAATTGCCTATCGAGTGTACCTAGTGTGGACAAAAGCTTTGCCGTAGGTACTTTGATATGAATTAATTCACGGGGGATGGTAGGGTCACCCGACCCCAACTTTGGACCTAAAAAAAAAGTTCCGTAGCTTTACCCACCTGGGTCTTTGGGTCCAGGCAAGCTTAAACAATTGCCTAACGAGTGTACCTAGTGTTGACAAAAGCTTTGCCGTAGGGACTTTGCTATGAATTAAATAAGGGTGGAGGTATGGTCAATCGACCCCAACTTTGGACCTAAAAAAAGGTCCGTAACTTGACCCACCTGGGTCTTTGGGTCCAAGCAAGGTTAGACCATTGCCTATCAAGTGTACCTAGTATGGACAAAAGCTTTGCCGTAGGGACTTTGCTATGAATTAAATCAGGGGTATGGTAGGTTCACCCGACCCAAACTTTGGACCTAAAAAAAAGTTCCGTAACTTGACCCACCTGGGTCTCTGGGTCCAAGCAAGCTTAGACAATTGCCTATCGAGTGTACGTACCTAGTGTGGACAAAAGCTTTGCCTTAGGGACTTTGCTATGAATTAAATAAGGGGGATGGTAGGGTCACCCGACCCCAACTTTGGACCTCAAAATAAAAAGTTCCGTAACTTTACCCACCTGGTTCTTTGGGTCCAGGCAAGCTTAGGAAATTGCCTATCGAGTGTACCTAGTGTGGACAAAAGCTTTGCCGTAGGTACTTTGATATGAATTAATTCACGGGGGATGGTAGGGTCACCCGACCCCAACTTTGGACCTAAAAAAAAGTTCCGTAGCTTTACCCACCTGGGTCTTTGGGTCCAGGCAAGCTTAGGCAATTGCCTATCGAGTGTACCTAGTTTGGACAAAAGCTTTGCCGTAGGGACTTTGCTATGAATTAAATAAGGGGGATGGTAGGGTCACCCGACCACAACTTTGGACCTAAAAAAAAAAGTTCCAGAAGTTTACCCACCTGGATCTTTAGGTCTATGTAAGCTTAGGCAATTGCCTATCGAGTGAATCTAGTGTGGACAAAAGCTTTGCCGTAGGGACTTTGTTATGAATTAAATAAGGGGGATGGTAGAGACACCCGACCCCAACTTTGGACCTAAAAAAAAAGTTCTGTAACTTTACCCATCTGGATCTTTGAGTCCAGGCAAGCTTATAAGGGAATTGCCTATCGATTGTATCTAGTGAGAACAAAAGCTTTGCCGTAGGGACTTTGCTATGAATAAAATAAGGGGAAAGTTAGGGTCACTAGACCCCAACTTTGGACCTTAAAAAAAAAAAAGTTCCGTAACTTTACCCACCTGGGTCTTTAAGTCCAGGCAAGATTGGGCAATTGCCTATCGAGTGTACCTAGTGTGGACAAAATCTTTGCCGTAGGGACTTTGCTATGAATTAAATAAGGGGGATGGTAGGGTCACCCTACCCCAACTTTGGACATAAAAAAAAAGTTCCGTAACTTTACCTACCTGGATCTTTGGGTCCAGGCAAGCTTAGGCAATTGCCTATCGAGTGTATCTAGTGTGGATAAAAGTTTTGCCGTAGGGACTTTGCTATGAATTAAATAAGGGGATGGTAGGGTCACCCTACCCCAACTTTGGACTAAAAAAAAAGTTCCGTAACTTTACCCACCTGGGTCTTTAGGTCCAGTCAAGCTTAGGCAATTGCCTATCGAGTGTACCTAGTGTGGACAAAAGTTTTGTCGTAGGGACTTTGTTATGAATTAAATAAGGGGGATGGTAGGGTCACCCGACCCCAACTTTGGACCTCAAAAAAAAAGTTCCGTAACTTTACCCACCTGGTCCTTTGTGTCCAGGCAAGCTGAGGAAATTGCCTATCGAGTGTACCTAGTGTGGACAAAAGCTTTGCCGTAGGTACTGTGCTATGAATTAATTCACGGGGGATGGTAGGGTCACCCGACCCCAACTTTGGACCTAAAAAAAAAAAGTTCCGTAACTTTACCCACCTGGGTCTTTGGGTTCAGGCAAGCTTAGACAATTGCCTAACGAGTGTACGTACCTAGTGTGGACAAAAGCTGTGCCGTAGGGACTTTGCTATGAATTAAATAAGGGTATAGGTAGGGTCACCCGACCCAAACTTTGGACCTCAAAGAAATAGATCCGTAACTTTACCTACCTGGATCTTTGGGTCCAGGCAAGGTTAGACAATTGCCTATCAAGTGTACCTAGTATGGACAAAAGCTTTGCCGTAGGGACTTTGCTATAATTAAATCAGGGGGATGGTAGGGTCACCCGACCCAAACTTTGGACCTAAAAAAAAAGTTCCGTAACTTTACCCACCTGGATCTTTAGGTGCAGGCAAGCTTTTGCAATTGCCTATCGAGTATACCTAGTGTTGACAAAAGCTTTGCCGGAGGGACTCTGCTATAAATTAAATAAGGGGGATGGTAGGGTCACCCGATCCCAACTTTGGACCTAAAAAAAAAGTTCCGTAACTTTACCCACCTAGATCTTTGGGTCCAGGCAAGCTTAGGCAATTGCCTATCGAGTGTACCTAGTGTGGACAAAAGCTTTGCCTATGGACTTTGTTATGAATTAAATAAGGGGGATGGTAGGGTCAACCGACCCCAACTTTGGACCTCAAAAAAAAAAGTTCCGTAATTTTACCCACCTGGATCTTTAGGTCCAGGCAAGCTTAGACAATTGCCTATCGAGTGTACCTAGTGTGGAAAAAAGCTTTGTCGTAGGGACTTTGCTATGAATTCAATAAGGGGGGTGGTAGGGTCATCCGACCCAAACTTTAGACCTAAAAAAAAAAAGTTCTGTAACTTTACCCACCTGGGTCTTTGGGTCCGGGCAAGCTTAGGCAATTGCCTATCGGATTTACCTAGTGTGGACAAAAGCTTTGCTGTAGGGAGTTTGCTATGAATTAAATAAGGGGGAACGATGATAGGGTCACCCGACCCCAACTTTGGAGCTAAAAAAAATATCCAGGCAACCTTGGGCAAGTGCCTATCATTTGTAACTTGTGAGCAAATAAGTTTTGCCGTAGGGAAAATTTTATGATGGAAAGAAGGGGGATGGTAGGGTCACCCTACCCCATCCGGGACTTTGCCGTAGGGAAATGTATACGGATTATTATATAATAGTTATTTTACATATTAGGCTTGAATCTAAATATTTTTTTGTTTAGATTAACCAAAATATTTATGTCAAATCGTTTTCGTTCTATTTGACGTGTGTAGTTCTTACACTTATCGCTTTTCTTATAAGAATGTATTAAATAAATTACTAGAGTTACTATTTACTTTTGAATAATTACCTGAACTAGCTAGTTCTTAGGCGAAAGGTGAATATAATGGTTTTCAGCTTTTCTTTTCAATCGAATAATTTCTATAAGCTTGAAGATCTAATTGAATCGCTACACTAGTTTATTGTAACCTGTTGTTATCAATTGTTATTATTATTATACAGATAATAACCCATCCCTTATCAGAGAGAAAGGAGAAAGGGTTAATAGCTAAAGCGTTTTTTTTAGATTCCCGGCTTTAAAAAGAGTTGTATTTAATACACGAATAAATAATAAAACTTTGTATGTGTTAAAATGGAATAACATTTCATCTTCCTACTGGAAAATTTGTCATAATATTTATTTATTTGTCATCATATTTATAAGTACGTTTGGTGTTATTGCAAGTCTTCGGTTTTTAGGCATGATCATGTTGGCGCGTTTTCTTATTGTTCGCTGGCTTATTGTTCGCTAGCTTGATTCATCTTATTGTTCGCTGGCTTATTGTTCGCTAGCTTGAGTCTGGTTGAAAAAAAACTAGTTTAATTAATAACAAATCATCACATTTGATTGATTTAGTTCAACTGTTCCTATACTGTTACCTATTCACTTACATATAAAAGGGTACCACTTAGAATAATTGATCTAATACAAGTCTAATATGACGTTTTCTCTGCATTATAAACTCTGGCTTATAATTCATTGCAATTACATATACATAGTGACTTTTCATGTACATTCCAACATACTTCTGATAAATGATTTTAATCAAATATATAATGCGACTTTTTTTAAATATTTTTCATGTGACTTTTTTCCGTTTGCCAGTAGTGCGTTGGTTGTCGTTGGTACATGTATGTAATTAGCAAGCCACATCTTTTATTTTTATATAGTTGACAATATCATTAAATATGATATTGTTATCATTAAATTAGAAAAGGAGACAACAATTAATTTGTTGGTATTTTTATTCAGTAGATCATAGATCTATGAGTAGATACAGCTTTCTTGATGGACATTTATCTTTATTGATATCCACATCAATGGTCATGTAAATCTAAGTTTTTTGCAATGGTTGTCTTCGGACAAATAACAACTTTATTAGAGTCGTTATAACAAAAATCACTGATTTGTAAATTCGTATAAATACGACTGTCTGGCTGCATCTAATCCTTTTGGTGTTAAAAAGTGTTTTGCATAGAAGATGTTGAAATTAGAAGTCAGGGGGGGGGGGGGGGTTGTTAACTTCGATATTTTTTTTGTAGGGTGTGCCATTTTTGCCCCAAAAAACGTGCCTATTTTAATATAACATTCACTGAAAAAAGGAGGGTCATTTTTATATAAAATCTCGCAAAATTATGACCCATATTTTTGGCACATCCCCGTATACCCAATAATAGGAAGTTAACCCCCCCCCCCCCCCCCCCCCCCTGACTTAATCAGTCACAAACATATCAGATCATATCATAAAACAATGTAAAAGTCCGAAAGATTTTTTTCTCGTTTCAAGGTGAGTGAATTTGTAGAGTTTATACACCAATGAATTCTTTTTAAAAGGCGTTTAATCCTTTAATATTTCAGTTATATTTTTTTATGATAGAAACTATAATTTATTTATTCTTACAATTTGTATATATATTTTGTACTATCTATACAAATCCTTGTTTTTACAAAAATAATATAAATACGAAATACTAAGATTGTTGTAGGCGAGATAACTCGACATATATAACAACGAGGACAAATGTATTTATAGTAGCAAATGATTAATTTCTTTATTGTAAAGAGTTAGTACCGGACCAATCAAATAATGTTTTATTGAACGTGCCAGTCGTGGACGTACTATCCGTTGACTGTCCTGATCGGAGATCATTAGGCTGTTGACCACTGTTGCATAATTGATTAAGAAATAACCTGGAAGAAGAAATGAGTTAACTATTGATTATAACAGAGACGAGAATGCCATCGTGTTTGTTCTGCTAAAAAAAGCAGGAACATTGGAGTTTATGGTTAGATTTTAAATATTTATTGTCTCCAAACTGGGTAAATTTGATATGGTAACACACCCCTTTTTTTAAATAACTCGAGAACCACACATCGCGCTCGCTTAACAAAGTAACAATAAGAAATAATTATTGTTAGTTTCAAGAATAATTAATAGTCAAAACTTATCCCCTCCCCGACATCAAAGGAAGTTAAATGTATTATCCCAAAATTAGACCAAATTATTATGATATAAGGACGTCTTGACAGGCTATTATTTTATTTTGTTTTGTTGGGTTTTTTTTGCTTTGACGTCTTCCTCCTGTATGAAAAAAACATAATAGACCCCCCCCCTTTTTTTCCCCATAATATAGATTTTTAAAAAGTCATAATTATTTGGACTACCCCTGAATATATTTCAGACAGACTCTTCTCTAAAAAAATGTAAACATGATTTGAGAGAAATCTTTGGAATAGTTTTTTAAATGATTTAATTATTATGTCATGTATATAATTAACATTAACATAGTTATAAACTGAGACTACTAGTATAACACATAGTGTTATAGTAGTCTCAGCTATAAACTTTTCATTGTATTGACCAATATGACTAACTCATATGCTCTTTCCCATAAATGTCACAATATCAATATATTACAGTAAAACTGATAGTTTGATGAGATTGTTTAAGATTATTGACCTCAGGTCAGCCTAAACTGAGTTTAAAACTGTAATTTATTCATTAAAACAGTTCAAGACATGTACCTTCTGAAATGTGATTGCATCAAAATTAAACCTAAGGCATAACATACTTAGTGTGCAGGAAGTGCCACCAAATAAATACTGATTTGTAAAATTTATAGATGATGATATTTGTGAAGTCAAAGATATTATAGCTAGTTATAACTGGTTTTAGATATAAATCTGAGTAAAAGGTTGATTTATATGTGCTCTTTCATGTTTAGATTATAATTTAAATTTAATCTTTTGAAGTTTTTCTTATAATATTAAGACATTAAAATCACAATTATTTATTTATACACAAAAAATAATTTTTGTCCTTTTTTAGTTGAATGACTGTACACAAACATTATACACACATAATTTTGATAATTCTGTAATGGTTTTTTTCTATAGCCCCAGAATGTGACAAAAGACTTATTAATCCAGATTTACAAAAAATAGAAATAGTTCAGCTACCATAAGACTGCTATGACAAAAATTCTGCAGTTTCCAGAATTTGAGGTAGAGTATAGTTAAGAATAGTTTGATTATGCAGATGCTTAGTTTGCCATAAACAATTATGCCCTTGATACAAAAGCAGAGGAAACAAAAAAGTATGACAATAGTTGAAAAAAGTAATCATTATTACCTAGTCATATACTGTAAATAGAAAAAGAGAAAAGCACTGGTTATGATTTGGTATTTTTAATAGCATTATCATTTGTCCATAACTTGGAATATATACTGGATTGAGCTTGACATTTATTTAATATCATTGACACATGGTTGCAAGAAATGAAAGATGGTAATTTAAACCTAGCAATTTTATTAAGATTTAAAAAAAGTTTTTGATTTGGTAGAATATGACTTTCTTTGTTTAAAGCTCGACATGTATGGATTTAGTGAGACTACTGTTAGTTTTTTTAAGTCGTACCTGAATAACAAAAGGTATACATTTGTAATGTTAACTCTGAACAACAACATGTAAAATTTGGTGTTCCCAAATGTTCTATACCTTGTCCTCTATTGTTTGTGCTATTTATAAATGACATTCCCTTATGCATTAAAAATTGTGAAACAGACCTATATCGTTGTATATGCTGATGACACCACTATTCATAAATCAGGGGGAAACATCTAGAAAATATAAATGATGATGTTCAAGAAGATTTATACAGGGTTGAAGAGTGGTGTAAATTGAATAACATGTTCATAGATGTAAATGAAACAAAATGTTTGATTACTGGAACAAAGCAGAAACTATTCAGACTTTTCAACCAAACTTGATAATAAATTAAAGTATTACAAAATTCTTCATGTGAAAATATATTATTTTAAAAATTGACAGCCCACTAAGTAACTGGAGAAATAAAAATGACCAAGGTTGTGCTAATATATAATCCAGAATATACCATCTTTCTTAAATACATTTTTTTTTATATAACTGCAAGAAAACATAATACAATGGGTGTTCTGCCCCTAATTGACTACTGTTGTATTATTTGGGATGAATGTAAAAATTGAGGGATAACAAGAATTTTAAAAATCAAAAAAAAGGGCAGCATGATAAATTCTAGATGCAGATCCGTTATCCCTCTTGGTATATAGGAGCACTATATTCTATGTTAAACTCCGACAGTAGGTATAAACAAATACTGTTGATAGACGGTATATAGGAGCACTATATTCCATGTTAACCACCGACGGTAGGTATAGACAAATACTGGTGATAGACAGTATGTAGGAGCACTATATTCTATGTTAACCACTGACGGTAGGTATAGCCAAATACTGTTGATAGACGGTATATAGGAGCACTATATCTTATGTTAACCACCGACGGTAGGTATAGACAAATACTGGTGATAGACGGTATATAAGAGCAATATATTGTATGTTAACCACCGACGGTAGGTATAAACAAATACTGTTGATAGACGGTATATAGGAGCACTATATTGTATCTTAACCACCGACGGTAGGTATAGACAAATACTGTTGATGGACGGTGCAAAGGAGTACTATATCGTATGTTAACCACTGACGGTAGGTATAGACAAATTTTGTTGATAGACGGTTATATAGGAGCACTATATTGTATATTAACTACCAACAGTAGGTACATGTATAGATTAATACTATTGATAGACGGTATATAGGAGCACTATATTGTATGTTAACCACCGACGGTAGGTATAGACAAATACTGTTGATAGACGGTATATAGGAGCACTATATTGTATGTTAACTACCGACAGTAGGTATAGAAAATTACTGTTCATAGACGGTATATAGGAGCACTATATTGTATGTTAACTACCGACAGTAGGTATAGACAGATACTGTTGATAGACGGTATATAGGAGCACTATATTGTATGTTAATCACCGACGGTAGATATAGACAAATACTGTTGATAGATGGTATATAGGAGCACTATATTGTATGTTAACTACCGATAGTAGGTATAGACAAATACTGTTGATAGACGGTATATGGGAGCATTATATTGTATGTTAACCACCAACAGTAGGTATAGACATTATACTGTTGATAGATGGTATATAGGAGCACTATATTGTATGTTAACTACCGACGGTAGGTATAGACATATACTGTTGATAGATGGTATATAGGAGCACTATATTGTATGTTAACTACCGACAGTAGGTATAGACAAATACTGTTGATAGACGGTATATGAGGGCACTATATTGTATGTTAACCACCGACGGTAGGTATAGACAAATACTGTTGATAGACGGTATATACATTGTAGGAGCACTATATTGTATGTTAACCACCGACGGTAGGTATAGAGAAATACTTTTGATAGACGGTATATAGAAACACTATATTGTATGTTAACTACCGACAGAAGGTATAGACAAATACTGTTGATAAACGGTATATGGGAGCATTAGATTGTATGTTAACTACCGACGGTAGGTATAGACATATACTGTTGATAGATGGTTTATAGGAGCACTATATTGTATGTTAACTACCGACAGTAGGTATAGACAAATACTGTTGATAGACGGTATATGGGAGCACTATATTGTATGTTAACCACCGATGGTAGGTATAGACAAATACTGTTGATAGACGGTATATAGGAGCACTATATTGTATGTTAACCACTGACGGTAGGTATAGCCAAATACTGTTGATAGACGGTATATAGGAGCACTATATATTATGTTAACCACCAACGGTAGGTATAGAGAAATACTGGTGATAGACGGTATATAGGAGCAACTACCGACAGTAGGTATAGACAAATACTGTTGATAGACGGTATCAAAGAGCACTATATTGTATGTTAACCAACGACGGTAGGTATAGACAAATACTGTTGATAAACGGTATATAGGAGCACTATATTGTATGTTAACTACCGACAGTAGGTATAGACAAATACTGTTGATAGACGGTATATAGGAGCACTATATTGTATGTTAACCACCGACGGTAGGTATAGACAAATACTGTTGATAGATGGTATATAGGAGCACTATATTGTATGTTAACTACCGACGGTAGGTATAGACAAAATTAATACTGTTGATAGACAGTATATAGGAGCACTATATTGTATGTTAACTACCGACAGTAGGTATAGACACATACTGTTGATACACGGTATATAGGAGCACTATATTGTATGTTAACTACCGACGGTAGGTATACACATATACTGTTGATAGATGGTATATACGAGCACTATATTGTATGTTAACTACCGACAGTAGGTATAGACAAATACTGTTGATAGACGGTTGATGGGAGCACTATAGATTAAGATTTAGATTTTATTTTATTTAAAGTGCAACCTGATACAATATACATGAAATTACAATTACATTTCAATACATTAGCTGTAGTATACCATATCAGCCAGCCTTTAGAGGCTTATGAAGCACTAACAATATTCATTGTATGTTAACCACCGACGGTAGGTATAGACAAATACTGTTGATAGACGGTATATAGGAGCACTATATTGTATGTTAACCACCGACGGTAGGTATAGACAAATACTGGTGATAGACGGTATATAGGAGCACTTTATTGTATGTTAACTACCGACGGTAGATATAGACAAATACTGTTGATAGACGGTATATAGGAGCACTATATTGTATGTTAACTACCGACAGTAGGTATAGACAAATACTGTTGATAGATGGTATATAGGAGCACTATATTGTATGTTAACTACCGACAGTAGGTATAGACAAATACTGTTGATAGACGGTATATAGGAGCACTATATTGTATGTTAACCACCGACGGTAGGTATAGACAAATACTGTTGATAGATGGTATATAGGAGCACTATATTGTATGTTAACTACCGACGGTAGGTATAGACAAATACTGTTGATAGACAGTATATAGGAGCACTATATTGTATGTTAACTACCGACAGTAGGTATAGACACATACTGTTGATACACGGTATATAGGAGCACTATATTGTATGTTAACTACCGACGGTAGGTATAGACAAATACTGTTGATAGACGGTATATGGGAGCACTATATTGTATGTTAACCACCGACGGTAGGTATAGACATATACTGTTGATAGATGGTAATACGAGCACTATATTGTATGTTAACTACCGACGGTAGGTATAGACAAATACTGTTGATAGACGTTATATAGGAGCACTATATTGTATGTTAACCACCGACGGTAGGTATAGACAAATACTGGTGATAGACGGTATATAGGAGCACTATATTGTATGTTAACTACCGACGGTAGGTATAGACAAATACTGTTGATAGACAGTATATAGGAGCACTATATTGTATGTTAACTACCGACAGTATGTATAGACACACACTGTTGATACACGGTATATAGGAGCACTATATTGTATGTTAACTACCGACGGTAGGTATAGACAAATACTGTTGATAGACGGTTTATGGGAGCACTATATTGTATGTTAACCACCGACGGTAGGTATAGACAAATACTGTTGATAGACGGTATATGGGAGCAATATATTGTATGTTAACCACCGACGGTAGGTATAGACATATACTGTTGATAGATGGTATATAGGAGCACTATATTGTATGTTAACTACCGACAGTAGGTATAGACAAATACTGTTGATAGACGGTTTATGGGAGCACTATATTGTATGATAACCACCGACGGTAGGTATAGACAAATACTGTTGATAGACGGTATATAGGAGCACTTTATTGCATGTTAACCACCGACAGTAGGTATAGACAAATACTGTTGATGGACGGTGCAAAGGAGTACTATATCGTATGTTAACCACTGACGGTAGGTATAGACAAATTTTGTTGATAGACGGTATATAGGAGGACTGTATTGTATGTTAACCACCGACGGTAGGTATAGACAAATACTGTTGATATACGGTATATAGGAGTATTGTATTTTATGTCAAACATCGACGATAGGTATGGACAAAATCCGACAAATACTGTATACAGACAGTGTATAGAAGTACTGTATTGTATGGTAAACACTGACGGTTGGTATGGACAATTTCTGTATCATGCATCAATTGTAAATAAAAGT
Source organism: Mytilus edulis (assembly GCF_963676685.1). Taxonomy (NCBI): domain Eukaryota; kingdom Metazoa; phylum Mollusca; class Bivalvia; order Mytilida; family Mytilidae; genus Mytilus; species Mytilus edulis. The sequence goes on from NC_092350.1 coordinate 38,568,070, forward strand.
ATCATATGAGTGACACAGGCTCATTGAAGCCTCTAGTTTTGATATTATTAATGTGGAGATCTGGTCTAATTTATCATTTTCTCTATTACATGCATGATAACTGCAACAATTGAATTGAAATAAAAGTGATAATATTTCTGTTGTAGGTTATCAAGATTTAGTGTTTCCATACAAGTGACAAAGATTGAACAACAAAAACATCTCAAACTTTACAGGACAGAGTAGACTTTTTTCACTGTGCTTAGTTTTGTCTTTATGTATAAATTATGATACCTTTAAAAAAAACAATAAAATATGGAATAACATTTATTTCTATCTTATAAAGTGGAGTGAAGAAGTAAGGGGTCATTGAAAACATAAGAATATATTGCTATCATATATGCAGATCAGCAGCCCATACATTTGCTATAGCACATAAATATGGGACCAATAATTTCAAGTTGCCTTTTAAAAAAGACCTTATTAATGTTATGCGAGATACCACCAAAGACCACTAGGTGTTGATCAAATGATATTGTAAATAAGAGGGTTGTCCAAAATATTTCCAAAAGCTGTTTGATATACACTACCTTAATCAAACCACAATGGTAAAAAAACAGTTTTGGTCAGTCTTAAAAGAAGCAAATATAATTTAGAAAAAGTGCAAGCTGTTGATAAAAACTACAAATAACTTCCAGTCCTAAATGTGGGTGGAGATTACCATTTAGCACAAATGAGTTTCTGGACTAAAGAAAGTAATTTCGGCACAAACCGATTATATCCTTTCAAAAACTATGTGTAGTCCCTTTTATAAAAGTGGCAGATTATCTTTCTATCTAGAGTATCTTTGACAACTAACTGCTGCTCCTAGTGACGTTAGTCTTTGGTTTTTGAAAAGATTGGATATATTGTCACAATTCTTTTCTAAGGTACCGGTCTGATAAACAGGAAGTAGCTAGATTAGCTACTAAATATATGCACACTGAAATATAGTCCCTTAAAATTCCCATGGCTGTGTACATGTTCAGATACGAACTATGAAAATTTTGTTTATATCTTTAGAGAAGTAAAATCAAGTATGTATGTCTTTAGTTTTGTCAAATTGCTGTCTTGTTTTGTCCTGTTATTAGGTAACAGTACTGATACAATACTGTAAAAATACGGAGATGTGGTATGATTGCCAATGAGACGCCTACATGTATCCACTCAAGTTCAAATAAAGTGGATGTAAGCAGTTATATGCAACCATACAGCCTTCAACAATGAGAAAAATCATATCAAATAGACCCTTGTAAATAGGTGTTGATCAAATGATATTGTAAATAAGAGGGTTGTATATTTCATGACGGTATAATACTAAACCCCTAACAGGAGGGATTGTGCCTGATATTCATATGATGAAGACATAATCTTTCAATCAGTTTAATTAAGGTCTGGTTCTGGCATGTCAATAACTGCTAGTAGTCTGTTGTTATTTATGTATTATTGTCATTTTGTTTATTTTCTTTTGTTTCATATTCTGACATCGGACTCGGACTTCTCTTAAACTGGGGTTTACTGTGCGTATTGTTTCGCGTTTGTTTTTTCTACATTGGCTACAGGTATAGGGGAGGGTTGAGATCTCAAAAAATATGTTTAATCCCGCCGCAATTTTGCGCCTGTCCCAAGTTAGGAGCCTCTGACCTTTGTTAGTCTTGTATGATTTATAATTTTAGTTTCTTGTGTATAATTCGGAGCTTAGTATGACGTCTATTATCACTGAACTAGTATACATATTTGTTTAGGGGCCAGCTGACGGACACCTCCGTGTGCGGGAGTTTCTCGCTACATTGCAGATCTATCGGTGGCCTTCGGCTGTTGTCTGCTCTATGGTCGGGTTGTTGTCTCCTTGACACATTCCCCATTTCCATACTCAATTTTATAGTATGATTTACATCTGCAATAATCACGAAACAATCAGAGACAAGTTTGGGTCTAAATCTGTATGTCCCACATAATCAAATTGACCGAAGAGAGAGGCGAAAGATACTAAAGGCTTATTCAAACACATAAGTCAATAATAAACTGACAAAACCACGGAAAAAAAAGAGAAAGATTAAAAAACAAACAACAGAATGCAAAACACAACAAAGAACATCACAGACTGAACAAAACGAACCTCGCCAAAAAACTGGTGTGACCAAATGACTAATTTATCTCAGCCTTACATTATTTAGCAGACCCTTTATTAAACCAAACCAAACAAAGTTCTTTATGGTACAATGTGTTTGATCCATCGGTCTGTCAGTCCTGTTCTCGTTATTGCAACTCCTCTGAAACCACATAACAGAGTTTTATAAATCTTTGTAGATAATGAGGAAATTATGAAATTATCAATTCATTGATTTTCTATATACTCCTACAACAGTTTGTCATAAAATCTGTCTAAAGACCACAACAGAGTTTCATGAATTTTTTAGATAGTTAGGACATGCTATGTAAATGTGCATATTGGCAGAAAATCATGATTGATTTTTTTTATGCCCCACCTACGATAGTAAATGGGCATTAGTTTTCCGGTCTATGCGTCTGCTCCTTCGTCCGTTTTCTCGCTTCAGGTTAAATGTTTTGGTCAAGGTAGTTTTTGTTGAAGGTCAGGTCCAATAAACTTGAAACTTAGTACATATGTTTCCAATAATATGTTTTTTTCTAAGCTTAATGGCAAAGAAGGTTTTTCCCCCCTATTTCATGGTCCACTGAACAAAGAAAATGATAGGGCAAGTGGGGAACGGTGTACGATGGACACATTCTTGTTTTTGTCGAGCCTGCGACTTTTGTCGCAGAAAGCTCGACATAGGAATGGTGATCCGGCGGCTGCGGCGACAGCGTTAGTTCACTTCTTAAAAGCTTTATATTTTAGACGGCGAACGACCTGGATGCTCCATACTTTAAATACAGATGCCTTAAGTTTGGAAGTTTCCGTCTGTCACATGTCCATTGTCCTTGAACTCATTTTCATGGTTCAGTGACTACTTGAAAAAAAGTTAAGAGTTTTTGTAATTTCTCTCATATTATGGGTAACTATGTTTAGTATTTGCGTACCTTGGTCAGCATGCCCATCAGACAGTTTTCACTTGACCTCGCCATCATTTCATGGATCAGTGAAAAGGGTTAAGTTTTTGGTGGTCAAGTCTATATCTCAGATACTATATGAAATATGTCTTGTATATTTGGTGTATGGAAGGATTGTAAGGTGTACATGTCCAACTGGCAGGTGTCATCTGATCTTGACCTCATTTCCTTGGTTCAATGGTCAAAGTTAAGCTTTTGAGTTTTGTTCGTTTTTTCTAATACTATATGGTCAACTTTATTTGGTGTCTGGAAATATCTTATGATGTCAGCCTCGCAAGTCTCATTTGACCTTGACCTAATTTTCGAGGTTCATTGTTCAGTGTTTAGTTTTTGTGCAAAGTGTCATCTGACCTTGACCTGATTTGTATTGAATGATTATAAGGTGTAAATGTATTCCTCATTTTGGTCATATGACCTTGATCTCATTTTCTTTGGTCATGTTATTAATAAGTTTATGTGATAATTGTAGTAAAACTTTATATTTAGGTCTATCAACATAAATAAGGCGAGAAATTTCAACGTGTGTACTCTTGTTAGGAATTAGGAACTATGCCTTCTGAACTTAGAATTTCGGCCTAAATATACTTCTGCATATCTTCTGAAATTACACAACAGAATTTCATGCGTGTTTGAACTAAATAATCTGTTGAAATTTTGTTTGCTTAGTGACAATGTCGGGCTGTGAAGTATGTGAGCGTGCTCACAAAGGTTCTTTGATTACACACAGTCAATGCATTGTCTGTGCTTCCCAGATACAGTCTGTATGCATTTTCTTTGTTGTAAATTAAATTAAGTTTATGTATTGTACGTCGTTCTTAGTCTTTATACATTGTTTATATGCTTTGACTATGAGTCTAAGATACTTCTATTGTCGGTATATCTTAGATTTAGTCGGTTAACACTGTCTATGGATCAGAGACACAGTATGTATGCATTGTAAGTTGTTCCAAGTTGAAACAAAAGTCTGTATGTTTTGCCAGTTACTGCAAGATAAAGTGTTTCACTGCCTGTGGCTCTTATATACAGTCTGTATGCATTTTCTGTGTGCTTTATCTATGGTTCTAATTTTTAGATACAGTCTGTATACAAACTGTATCTCTGACCCATATACAGTGTCCAAAAAAACTCTGTTTTAAGATCTCTAACCCATATACAGTGTGAAAATGATCTTTGGTTCTAAGATGCATTTTGTTTGATTGGCTGAATGCTTAGTATATATTGGTTTCGATATATGGTCTGTATGTATTGTATGGATCTTATATATTTGTATTTTTTTCCATCTGATGAGTAAGCCTTTTTCAAATGATTTTTATAGTTCGTTCTTATGTTGTACTGTTACACCAAAGTCCCAGATTATTGGAGGTTTGGGATCCCGCTAACATGTTTAACCCCGCCACATGCTCTATGTATGTGCCTGTCCCAAGTTAGGAGATTGTAATTCAGTGGTTGTCGTTTGTTTATATGTTACATATTTGTTTTTCGTTCATTTTTTGTATATAAATTAGGTCGTTAGTTTTTTCGTTTAAATTGTTTCACATTGTCATTTCGGGACTTGTTATAGGTGACTATGCGGTATGGGCTGTGCTCATTGTTGAAGGCCGTACGGTGACCTATAGTTGTAAATTTCTGTGCCATTTTGGTCTCTTGTGGAGAGTTGTCAGTAGTGTTTGTGGGACAGAATGAACCCATAAAGGTGGACGTCGGACGCTAACGCTATATTTGGACCTGGGTGTGAACGCCGACGCCATATTTGGACCTTAACGCGGACGCCATGGTCGACTATGAAATCGGGACGCGAATTTGAGGTTGGACCGTATGATTCGGACATCGAGACACCGACGCAATATTTGGGCTTTAAACTTGGACGCTATACCTTAATGTTGCATCAGACTACCCTTTAAAGTGACGTCATACCCTTAAAAGTGGACGGTATATTCTCGAAAATGGACGAGAATTTGTCTTTGATAAACGCTTACCCAACCCCTACGTAATAAGTCTGTGATAATTCTGAAAAGAATCTTCTACCTCTTAAATAATTAACTGCTTATACATGTTTATAACAACTGTAAGAATTCTCCAAGATATGCTATTTATATTAATCAGGAAAACTGTCACTCAATGCAGTAGGCGGAACTATTCCCGTGTAAAAAGAATTGGATTAAAATGTTTGATATCAATACATAAAATATTTGTCTTTATCTTTTTAATTTTTGGATTTCTTATCTTATTAACATGACAATCGTGAAACATTCGAAAATCGAAATCACGAATTTAAATTGTTATCTCGAATTTTATAATTCGTTTTGACAGATTAAATTTGTGATAATGAATTGGTGAAAATCGTTATAACAGATCTTGTAATTCGTTATTAAGAATTAAATTCCTTATCACAATTTTTTGTAATTTGTGATAACGATAAATTCGTTATAACGAATTGTAGAATTTGTTTAAACTGATTAAATTTGTGATAACGAATTTGTGGAATTCGTTATCACAGTTTTTATTGTAATTGGTAATTTCAGATTAAAATTCATTATCACAGATTTTTAGCTCACATGGCACACAGAATTAAGAGAGCTTTCTTCCTCACTCTGCACCCATCGCTGTTTATTACTTTTACAAAAATCATTAAAACCTTTTTGACAAAGTGAAACAAACTTGACCGCAATCAATTTAGTTTTAACGCATTTTACACTATACCTAGAAATTTTTGTCGTGTAAACGGGTGGGTTTATTAGCCAGCGACCCAGTTTACACACCGAAACTCTCCGGGGGAAAACTTGTCTAATTCTCATATTTCTTGACCGAAATATTTTTATTTTTTATTTTCTACCAAAGTTTTTTTAAGCGGTGAATATCATTAGTGTGTGTACCTGGATACATTTTACACAGATGCAACGGAAATAGTTTCGCCAACATGGTTTATCGAAATGTAAACCTAGGGATGAAAATCTTAGGTTTTACACTTCGATTAACCATGTTGCCGAAACTAATTCTTTTGCTTCTGTGTAAAATATATTGATTGGCGATACACACGAAGGAAATCGCCTGTCTAAGAAGACTTTAAATTAAGAAAAAGGAATATAAATGTTACTGTCACGAATTATGGGTATCAAACACATTTTTTATGCCCCCGCCGCTAGGCGTGGGAGAAGTTTAGTCTAGCCCTTGTCCGTCAGTCCAGTCCGTTTGTCGGGTACGTTCCCAGAAATGGTTTCCGTTTGCCTCAACCAAATGTTATAAATTCAACTTATACACTATGCCAATTACTAAAACACACAGATAAAATTTGAAATTGAAGGGCGTCTCTTTTATAGTTCGTGAATTATGCCCCTTTACAAATGGTCAAAGACGTAGTGCTTATTCTGTAATTTCCGCTCTCTACATTTAGTTTGCCTCAACCAAATGTTATTGAATTAATACACAATGTTTATTAACACAAAACACTGAGTCTGATGATCAAGTTTGAAATTGGGTGACGTCACTTTTACCGTTCTGAACTTGTGCCCATTCAGCGCTAATTTACAAAAACAAAACAAAACCAACAAACAACCAAATTAAGTGTCCAATCAATTTTGCTAATTTTTAAAATAGAAATCGTTAAAACTAAATTGCTCGTGGTCAAGTTTGTTTAACTTTGACCAAAAGATTTCAGTAAAGAGAAAAAAGCTCACTTAACCCTGTGTGCCAGGTTAGGTAGTTCAAATTTAGGTGAAAATGTTTTTAATCTGGAATCACAAATTACATAAAAAAAATGTGATAACAAATTCCACAAATTCGTTATCACGAATTTAATCCGTAATAATCATTTATACAATTCGTTATAACGATTTTAATTCGGTATCTCACATTACAAAAAATTGTGATAACGAATTTAATTCGTAATAATTGGTAACGAATTACAAAATCTGATATAACGATTTCCAACAATTCGTTCTCACAAATTTAAGCTGTTATAACGAATTATAAAATTCGTAATAACGATTTAAATTCGTGATTTCGAATTCAAATTATATTTGTGGGAGGTCCTATGGGCGTCCGTAGCTTTCCGACTTATTTGAACCACTTAATTAATATCCTATGGTCCTGTTTAACATGACATCTCAAATAATTAGATTAAGAGATAAAGCACATCTGGTGATTAAAAATAAGTATCTTTATACAATTTTTTTCAATAACATGTTTACAGGTGTACACTTTTTTATTTGGTTCTAATTAACGGACACCAATTATAGAAATATAGTCTGTGACATTAAATAATTATCTTTATCTTTAAGATAAGCATGAGAACCGTAAACATTGAGTAGTATTGCATTCCAACTCATTTCAACCACATATAATTACTATCATATGATTAGGATTTCAACCCAAATGATTAAAACCACGTCTGGTCATTTAAAATTGTTTCTCATTTAACATAATCTTAACTATATATTTGAAAATCCACGGTCGTAGTTGGTTTTTATCTTCAAAAATACACGGATAATATATTTAATCAATCAATATTTATATACCAGGAGTTTGGATTGGGTTTTCAGAATAGAGAATAATGGACGAAAAAATAAATAAAGAATGATATGGGCGAGTTTTGTTTATTTATTAATAGCGAAAACTCGCTTTCATCCATAGTTTGAAAATAACGTACGTGGCAATTTCAAAGTGCGCCTTGCAAAACGCTATACGTTGGATGGATCGTGGGAATGTGCATTGAAGGTGTCGTTCATACCGGAATTAGAAGCTTAAACGAGACGTATGTACTTCTGTTTCGATTTCGTGCACCAGTCGTACGTTAGGGAAAATCTCTTCATATTCTCCAGTCGATACGATTAAATGAAGATATCACGGACGTGACGTTTGGGAAACCAGTCTATTTCACGGTAACTAGGAATGAATTGTATCACATCGAATTTGTTTTGAGATACGATCATCTTCAAATATGTCGTCTAAAAGATGACCATGTATTTTTCTTGCTATATTTTCGAAGGAAGTGAAGTAAATCTATAAGAGGAAACTACTCACTGTCATTTATAGTCCGGCCGATCGGTGAAAAAATTGCTCAAATAATGAGGAAAGCACCAGTTTTTGCATGATGGTACATTTTTGTGTACTGAGCAATATTAGCTATGGACCCACCCTCAAAATTCAATATGGCGGCTTATTTCAAGATGGCTGCCGTACGTTCTAAAATATTTTCCAGTATTACACAAACCACAGTGGATTTGATTTTGATGCTGGAAGCAAAAAAATCAACATATTTGAATGACTTGGTGCACTTAGCAAGATTTTGTTTTGATCTATCTTTGAAATACAAAATGGCGGCTATTTTCAAAATGGCCGCCTTAAAAAGGAGCAAATATTCATAATTGAGAATTGACCTGAATATAAGCATTTTATTGATATATAGTGTCATTTAGTATCTGTCCTTTTTGATTTTGCCTTGTTTGTCATTTCATACACAAAGCAGTAGCCTTCATAAAAAGCTGCAGTAGTAGCTTTCATTAAAAGCTGCACTATTTGTTGTCTTGGGTCACACATAAAAGCTGTGATTTGAGATATCAAACTGTGAATTGAGAATAATTTAAACACATATCAGTGAAATGGCAGGAATTTGGGACAACAAAGACAAGAACATTAAAATGGCAGAAAATTAATCACTTGGGGATATGGAGAAACCCACAGCTGAACTCGGACGCTTTAACAGAGGATAGCTCAGAAATTACTATTGAACAATTGTACCAAGAATTTTTAGCAAGTAGTAAATTTAATGCCCAAAGAACAGCTGAGATTACCGCAATATAAAACAGAGCGAATCATCGCGAATTGATAAAATATGTGTTGGTCTCATTACGTTTCAAGCTGAACAGAAAGAGGCAATGCATATTAATAACGAACAGATGAGAGCAATATCTCAGCAACTTCAGCAGTCTGAAGACAGGATAGACCACAATAAATGCTTGGCGGAATTGATGGTCAGACCAATAAGATATTCAATGCTGTCGTGAGACAAATGGACAAGCTGACAACACCTGAGGAAGTAGACGCAGTTCAATTTAAAAGTGCATTTGAACAGCATGGTACCTTCCAACAACTGGCATCTGTTGTAAATGAATTAGTGGACAATCGAAATAAAGAAGTTAAAATTCCTGCAATGGACACATCATCTAAGCCAAAAATTGACCTTAGCCAGTACAACGCAAGTTTATCAAAAGTACACAACAAAATCCATGCCTTGGGTCTTTCCCCAATTATAGTTCGCATGAACCAGCAACCGCGCCAACTCTGTTGAAGGTGTCTTCGCCTTAAGTCAAAAGTCCTATGTCAGGGTTTTTGGCCCTGCATGAAACAGTTTAAATTATTCAACAACAATCTCCAATTAAGAACATACTAAAACCCTCTAGTACTTATCAAGGATACCAGCAACAGGCTTATGTGTCGTCTTACGCACACTTACCATCTACTATGAGTCAATAATATTTGGTTCAGAGCAGCACACCATTACAGAAACAATTGACTGCAAGAGGATTCTATCAAGTTTCTCCAATGCTGAATGCAGTGCCTACTAACGGTATCATCCCCGTCGAGTCAATGGCAAATCCCACATTTATCACTCCAATTATGACAACCTCGTCAGCTCCTGGAACTCTAACAGGCTTCCCATAACAGCAAGCTGACTCCACTGGCCGGTCCAGGAAAGGGCAGAGGAAACCAAAAGAATGTGGCAACACCATTTCTTCAGACTCCTCATTGGAGAGAGAATATACCCGATGACAAGAAAATATTGGTGCAAGGGACCGGAGACGAAGCCCACAGCTCCCTAAAATTAAAAAAACTCAATTGGAGAGGATCCATGACTTGGAAGGCGTTCATTTACCAATTTGAACGATTTGCCGGTAGATGACAATGGGAAAACAGAAAAATGTGTGTAGGCCCCATATTGCAGGCCGATGTTGGCTTTGAGTACGCTCGCACAGATGATGATTCCAAGGCCTTAACAAAGCATTCATTTGGAGCAGCGCTTCAGCAAGAAAGACGACCAAACCTGATTGGAATCGAAGCATTCCATCCAGAATGTAAAGACAAAGATTCTTCAAGGCATGTAATAAAGAGGAACCCAGAAAATTTCAACGAGGCGTTGAATCAACTAAAAACCTCAATAGCAAACCAGATGGCGATATATGAATCAAAAAGTGCCAATTATAACCATCGACAAATCTACTTTGCTGTATCACCGACCGATAAAGGAAATATGAGCAGACCTTTGGATAATGAGGGGCATAACCTCGCACAAATTGTCACAAAACTAGCTGATATTATGCTTTCAACTAATCAGCATAGCCGTGGATTGACCGATCAGTATAACCTCGGATCTTCTGATCAAATAATCATGGAAGATCACCTGATCAATATACACATGGAGGATCTCCTGAGCAATACATTCGCGGTAGATCGCCTGATAGATTATACCCAAGCTTAATGCCTATCGATCAGCAACACACCCACTAAGGTAGAGATCATATAGTCCCCAAAGACAACGGTTAGCATCTCCACGGGCAAACTCCAGAAATCCCGGTTATTTCAGACAACGATCACCTTCACAAGGATACGGAACAAATCAAAGTGCTACTCCAACAATGGAGTCTTTAAACAGCAAAGGGTCGGGCCAGTAGGCCAACGCACGATTCCAAAGTCCATTGGCCATGAAACATCACCTCATCACAAAATCGAACAGAGGCCCACGGCCTCGTCCGATATTGTCATCAGACGAACCATTTGAAAGAGCTTAGCAGAACGAGGTACTATACATGACCAGAATGTGAGCATGATAGTGGACACTGCTGCAATGATAACATTAGTAAATGAGAAACGAGATTTCAACTCAGCAAGTTTGCATAAAACGAACCATCACAGTTCCACCAAACTCAGAAATGACTGTTACCATTAAAACTAATAAAAGTGCTGATCAGGAGTGCATTTTAGGACCATGTTCGCTGAATAGTTGCGAATTGGTTTCGCACGTCGTTGGAAAAGGAAATAGTAGCCCCTTAACCATTTTAATGATGGGAATCGCCTATTCCGCCTGAAGAAAGGTACACCTATTGATTACATAGAACAATTTGACGATGTAGTGCGTACGGCAGATACAAACGCGATAAGTGACGTAAGACGTTACATTGAAGAGACACGAGACAGGGTGCCCTCGGCACTGCCTCAAAGTTCAGATGAGTTATCTACTATTCCACCACATTTAACCGACCTATATTAACGTTCAATCGACTCGTTTCAACCTATTTCATTCCAACCATTAAAACTGAAAGCGTTTAAAGAATAACATGTAACATGTCATATTGATTAACATTTTGAATTTCACTATTTTTGTAAGTGCAGCCATATTTGCAAATGTATGTGTAATAGAAATAACCAAATTTTTTTTTTTTTATATTTTAAAATTAATTGATAACAAATTCAAGAACATGAAGTCCATTTTTGAAGAATCATAACTTTAATTTCCGAAATTATATAGAATACCTTTAGGACAATCTTGATTTTTATACCGTTTTTCCGCCATCTTGAAAATGGCAGCCATATTGGATTTTTCAGAGTGGGTCCATAGCTGAAATCAAAGGGTATATAACCAAGAACTACTATGCAAAGTTTCGTGCTTTGCTCATCAAGTGAACAATTCTGCTCTATATCTGCACCAATCGGCCGGACTAGGAAATTACGAGTATGTTTAATTGCAATATTTGCTGTAAAGTGTATGTGTGGCCGCACGATCTTCAAAGACATATAAGAAGTAAGCATTCTTCCGATGAGCCACTATACCAACCAGGTGTTACCCAGCAGCAGCAAAAGCAGCAACAGCAGCAGCAGAAAAAAAAGCAGCAGCAGAAGGCTTTCGTGTTTAGACACCCTTTCACCATGATTGTGTCCGGTCCAACCTCCTGCGATAAAACTTATTTTATTTTATTTGTTTCAACACAAAAAAAAAAACTGTGGAGTCCTAGTCCAGACAGGATCGTTTGGTTGTATAAAAGGTGGCAACCTCATTACGAGGAAATACAACGAACATGCAGTGCTTCCACGCGTGGAATTCCTTTTGATTTCGAAAGGGACGATTTTTTTCGATCCCAACATCCGAAACATGATCCTATTAGATGACCTCATGTCGACATCGGACAAAGACTCCAGAATAAATGATTTGTTTACGGAAGGGTGTCACCATAGGAATTTATCGGTCGTCGTTTTTAATCAGAATTTATACTTTGGCAAAGACCTCACCCAGAGACGAAACTGTCATTATCTCATTCTCTTTAATAACTGCATTGATCGACAGCCCATCGTGACTCTTGGCCGACAGATGTATCCTTCTCGAGGGGACTTCTTTCTCTGGAAATTTGAAGAGGCAAAGAGGACACCTTTCGGGTACTTTCTTGTTGACCTAAAAGCTAGAACCCCAGAAGCCTCCAGATTGCACACAGAGGTCTTGCAGGTCGGTCAAGGAGAGACACCAGACGGACAGAGGGATGACGACCGTCCCTCGAATACTTTTGAAGACGATAGTTCGGTCTCATCAGACGAAGATATTGCCGACGAGACAACACATAGTTCGTCAGAGGATGCTGAAATACGGAAAGATCTCATCGCCTGTCAGGATTGCGGAGTACTTAGTGTTTGCTCACCTACGTGGATTAGAAGCCCAACGTCAGCAAGGTTGTGGGAATAAAAACGGCATTGCCCTTAACGATGACCGGGAAAGATGTAGAGGATGCTTTGAGTGGATTGCCCGTGACCGTTTGCTGTGCAGAAGACTTGCCTAGAAGGTTTGTGGTCAATACGGACAACTGTGATCAAAAGGGGAGTCATTGGGTTGCATTTCATTTCCCCGCATCGGGTCCATCAGAATTTTTCGACTCCTTAGGACGATTACCGGAAAAGTACCAACGCTATTTCAGAAATGTACTCATAGTCAATGGACCGAAATACTGTGTGGTTTGCAATCAAATCCAACCCGATGATTCAGATACATGTGGTCTGTATTGCATTTATTACGTCAAATTGAGATGTCGGGACTCGAGATGAAGGACATTATCAACAACTTTTCATCCACTGAGACGATTCAGAATGACAGTAAACTCGTAGCTCTATTTGGTTAAATGAAAAATAATGATACAAAAAAAAATAATGAAAAAAGAAAGAAAAAAAAAACAGAAGAAAAGAAAAAAAAATCTTAAAACACCTACATGGATGTATAGCAGGTCTCAAGTCTTGAAAAACTCTTTCTAGGGTCACTAAAAGTATCCACCCTGGAGGGTAGCCTGGTCAAACATTAAGATATAGCGTCCAGGATTTAAGCCCAAATATGGCGTCGGCGTGTCCGAGTAACATGGTCCAACCCGAAGTTTGCGTCTTGATTTCAGGGTCGACTATGGCGTCCGCTTTAAGGCCCAAATATGGCGTCGGCGTCTGCGCCAACTTTCGAATATGGCTTCAGCGTCCGACGTCCACCTTAATGGGGGTCATTCTGTCCCACAAACACTACTGTTGTTTCATTGGCAATCATACAACATCTACTTTTTTATATTATATATATATTATCTATACGTATATATTTTCTATATACGAATTTTACATGTTTAGATAATGCAATGAAAATTCAGAAGATATGTGGTAATATTGCCAATGGGAAACTTATCCACCAAAGACAAACGAATGTGAATCAGTCATGAGTTACACATATGTTTTCATGTAAAATGCTATTAAAACCCATTCCTGACTAGATGTGACGAAAAACGAAAACTAACAGCCCGATGAATGCTGAAACGATAAACGTAAAATCAATATCAAAGACAGCAACCAATAACAATACAGTGCTCCTATATATCGTCTACCAACAGTATTTATCTATACCTACCGTCGGTGATTAACATGCAATACAGTACTCCTATTTACCGTATATCAACAGTATTTGTCTATACCTACCGTCGGTGATTAACATACAATATAGTGCTCCTATATACCGTCTATCAACATTATTTGTCTATACCTACTGTCGGTAGTTAACATGCAATATAATGCTCCTATATACCGTCTGTTATCAGTATTTTTCTAAACCTACCGTCGGTAGTTAACATGCGATATAGTGCTCCTATATACCGTCTATCAACAGTATTTATAATGAAATTCAAAACAGTGTGGCTGTGGCCATTGATTGACACATTAAATTCATCCATTGACTGGGACAATTAAGGTGAACGTTTGTATGTAACTACCACTGCTCACTATTTACTTTTTAAAGACACTTAAACTATGGGGTCACCAAAGGTTCTCAACAATTTAATAAAGTAATTCGAAAAACTAATCAGAAATAACACGATGTTTTCATTTATATCAATTATATAAATCAAAACATAAAGGTTATTCCTGATTAATTTTTTGAATTATTTTATAATTAAAGGCGTTAAGAAACCTTTGGTAACCCCACAGTTTAAATGTCTATCGTAGGTACGTCGTGAATAGTGGTCGTTACAGACAAACGTTCATGTAAATTGTCCAAGTCAATGGAAGAATTTAATGTGTCAATCAATGGCCACAGCCACACTGTTTTGAATTTCATTCTATCTATACCTACCGTCGGTGGTTAACATGCAATACAGTACTCCTATTCGCCGTATATCAACAGTATTTGTCTATACCTACCGTCGGTGGTTAACATACGAATTAGTACTCCTTTACACCGTCTATCAACAGTATTTGTCTATACCTACCGTTGGTGGTTAACATGAAATATAATGCTCCAATATACCGTCTATCACCAGTATTTGTCTATACCTACCGTCGGTAGTTAACATACAATATAGTGCTCCTATATACAGTCTACCAACAGTATTTATCTATACCTACCGTCGGTGGTTAACATGCAATACAGTACTCCTATTTACCGTATATCAACAGTATTTGTCTATACCTACCGTCGGTGGTTAACATACAATATAGTGCTCCTATATACCGTCTATCAACAGTATTTGTCTATACCTACTGTCGGTAGTTAACATACAATATAGTGCTCCTATATACCGTCTATCAACAGTATTTGTCTAATACCTACTGTCGGTAGTTAACATACAATATAGTGCTCCTATATACCGTCTATCAACAGTATGTGTCTATACTTACCGTCGGTAGTTAACATACAATATAGAGCTCCTATATACCGTCTATCAACAGTATTTGTCTATATACCTACTGTCGGTAGTTAACATACAGTATAGTGCTCCTATACTCCGTATATCAACAGTATTTGTCTGTACCTACCGTCGGTGATTAACATACAATACAGTGCTCCATTACACAGTCTATTGACAGTTGTCTATACCTACCGTCGGTGATTAACATGCAAAATAGTGCTCCTATATACCGTCTATCAACAGTATTTGTCTATACCTACTGAAGGTAGTTAACATACAATATAGTGCTCCTATATACCGTCTATCAAAAGTATTTGTCTATACCTACTGTCGCTAGTTAACATACAATATAGTGCTCCTATATACCGTCTATCACCAGTATTTGTCTATACCTACCGTCGGTAGTTAACATACAATATAGTGCTCCTATATACAGTCTATCAACAGTATTTGTCTATACCTACTATCGGTAGTTAACATACAATATAGAGCTCCTATATACCGTCTATCACCAGTATTTGTCTATACCTATTGTCGGTAGTTAACATACAATATAGTGCTCCTATATACCGTCTATCAACAGTATTTGTCTATACCTACCGTCGATGATTAACATACGATATAGTGATATTATATATACCGTCTATCAAGAGTTTTTGTCGATACCTACTGTTGGTAGTTAACATACAATATAGTGCTCCTTTATACCGTCTATCAACAGTATGTGTCTATACCTACTGTCGGTAGTTAACATACAATATAGTGCTCCTATATACCGTCTATCAACAGTATTTGTTTATACCTACCGTCGGTGGTTTACATACAATATAGTGCTCCTATATACCGTCTATCAAGAGTTTTAGTCTATACCTACTGTTGGTAGTTAACGTACAATGTAGTGCTCCTATATACCGTCTATCAACAGTATTTGTCTATACCTACCGTCGGTGGTTAACATACAATATAGTGATCCTATAAACCGGCTATCAACAGTATTTGTCTATACCTACCGTCGGTAGTTAACATACAATATAGTGCTCCTATATACAGTCTATCAACAGTATTTGTCTATACCTACTGTCAGAAGTTAACATACAATATAGTGTTCCTATATACCGTCTATCAACAGTATTTGTCTATACCTACTGTCGGAAGGTAACATACAATATAGTGCACCTATATACCGTCTATCAACAGTATTTTTCTATACCTACCGTCGGTAGTTAACATACAATATAGTGCTCCTATATACCGTCTATCACCAGTATTTGTCTATACCTACTGTCAGAAGTTAACATACACTATAGTGTTCCTATATACCGTCTATCAAGAGTATTTGTCTATACCTACTGTCGGAAGGTAACATACAATATAGTGCACCTATATACCGTCTATCAACAGTATTTGTCTATACCTACCGTCGGTGGTTAACATACAATATAGTGCTCCTATATACCGTCTATCAGCAGTATTTGTCTATACCTACCGTCGGTGGTTAATTAAATAAAGGCAACAGTAGTATACCGCTGTTCAAAACTCATAAATCCATGGACAAAAAACAAAATCGGGGTAACAAACTAAAACCGAGGACAACGCATTAAATATAAGAGGAGAACAACGACATAACACCGAAACGTAACACACACAGAAACGGACCAAGCATCAGACAAAACACCACGAGAATAACAAATATAACATGAAAACCAAATAAATGAATTTGGGATAGACAAGTACCGTGCCACGTCTTATCTCAATTTCTCAAAAATAAGAGAAAACACAAACAACTCAACGTTAAAATGCAACACACACAGAAACGAACAATAATATAACAATGGCCATTTTCCTGACTTGGTACAGGACACTTTTAAAGGGGAATAAAAGTGGTGGGTTGAACCTGGTTTTGTGGCATGCCAAACCTCGCACTTTAATGGCAAAGTTAAATATAACATTGAAATGACAACATAATATTACAGGACTACAATACAAATTAATAGGAGAACATATTAGACAAAGAAAAACATGATTAATAGATAACAAAAAGCATCAGGTTTAAAATTCAATACGCCAAAAAACGCGCCTTGTCCACACAAGACTTACAAGTGACGCCCAGATATAAAAGATCGAAAGTGAAAAAAGTACAAAGTTGTACAACACTGAAGATCAAAAGTTGAAAAGCTTTCGCCAAAGACGGCATTGTTTTTATGCCCGGGATAAGAACATTCTTATTATTTAGAACAATTCATGCTATTGCAAACAGTAAATTTAATCAAATGAATATGAAAGAGATATACATAAAGAAACTGAAGTATTAACTAATTACAGAAAACTAAACCCGAATACATAACGCCCAGATATAAAAGATCGAAAGTGAAAAAGGTACAAAGTTGTACAGCACTGAAGATAAAAAGTTGAAAAGGTTTTGCCAAATATAATACAGTGCACCTATATACCGTCAATTATCAGTATTTTTCTAAACCTACCATCGGTGGTTAACATGCAATATAGTGCTCCTATATACTGTCAATCAAAAGTATTTGTCTATACCTACCGTTGGTGATTAACATGCCATACAGTACTCCTATATATCGTCTATCAACAGTATTTGTCTGTACCTACCGTCGGTGGTTAACATGCCATACAGTACTCCAATATACCGTATATCAACAGTACCTGTCAATACCTACCACCGGTGGTTAACAAGCATTACCGTACTCCTATATACCGTTTATCAATACTATTTGTCTATACCTACCGTCGGTGGTTAATATACAATATAGTGCTCCTATATACCGTCTATCAAGAGTTTTAGTCTATACCTACCGTTGGTGGTTAACATGCCATACAGTACTCCTATATATCGTCTATCAACAGTATTTGTCTATACCTACCGTCGGTGGTTAATATACAATATAGTGCTCCTATATACCGTCTATCAAGAGTTTTAGTCTATACCTACCGTTGGTGGTTAACATGCCATACAGTACTCCTATATACCGTATATCAACAGTACCTGTCAATACCTACCATCGGTGGTTAACAACCATTACCGTACTCCTATATACCGTCTATCAATACTATTTTTCTCTACCTACCGTCGGTGGTTAACATATAATACAGTGCACCTATATACCGTCTATTATTAGTATGTTTCTAAACCTACCATCGGTGGTTAACATGCAATATAGTGCTCCTATATACCGTCTATCAACACTATGTTTCTAACCTGTTTCTATACCCACCGTCGGTGGTTAACATACAATACAGTGCACCTATATACCGTATATCAACAGTATTTGTCTATACCTATCGTCGGTGGTTAACATGCAATATAGTCCTCCTATATACTGTCTATCAACAGTATTTAGTCTATACCTACCGTCGGTGGTTAACATGACATATAGTACTCCTATATACCGTATATCAACAGTACCTGTTTATACCTACCATCGGTGGTTAACAAGCAATACAGTACTCCTATATACCGTATATCAAAAGTATTTGTCTATACCTACCGTCGGTGGTTAACGTAAAATATAGTGCTGTCTATTAAAATTATGTGTCTATACATACTGTCGGTGGTTAACATACAATAAAGTGCTCCTATAAACCGACTATCAACAGTTTTCATTTATACCTACCGTCGATGGTCAATATAACGTATTATATGGTCCGTATATAGTGTTCATACCGTCTGTCAAAAGTATCTGAATTTACCTACCGTCGGTGGTTAACATACAATATAGTGCTCCCATATACCGTCTATCAACAGTATTTGTCTATACCTACTGTCGGTAGTTAACATACAATATAGTGCTCCTATATACCATCTATCAACAGTATATGTCTATACCTACCGTCGGTAATTAACATACAATATAATGCTCTCATATACCGTCTATCAACAGTATTTGTTTATACCTACTGTCGGTAGTTAACATACAATATAGTGCTCCTATATACCGTCTATCACCAGTATTTGTCTATACCTACCGTGGGTGGTTAACATACAATATAGTGCTCCTATATACCGTCTATCAAGAGTTTTAGTCTTTACCTACTGTTGGTAGTTAACATACAATATAGTGCTCCTATAAACCGTCTATCAAGAGTTTTAGTTTATACCTACTGTCGGTAGTTAACATACAATATAGTGCTCCTATATACCGTCTATCACCAGTATTTGTCTATACCTACTGTCGGTAGTTAACATACAATATAGTGTTCCTATATACCGTCTATCAACAGTATTTGTCTATACCTACTGTCGGAAGGTAACATACAATATAGTGAACCTATATACCGTCTATCAACAGTATTTGTCTATACCTACCGTCGGTGGTTAACATACAATATAGTGCTCCTATATACCGTCTATCAGCAGTATTTGTCTATACCTACCATCAGTGGTTAACATACAATATAGTGCTCCTATATACCGTCTATCACCAGTATTTGTCTATACCTACTGTCGGTAGTTAGCATACAATATAGTGCTCCTATATACCGTCTATCACCAGTATTTGTCTATACCTACCGTCGGTGATTAACATACAATATAGTGCTATTACATATACCGTCTATCAAGAGTTTTAGTCTTTACCTACTGTTGGTAGTTAACATACAATATAGTGCTCCTATATACCGTCTATCAACAGTATTTGTCTATACCTACTGTCGGTAGTTAACATACAATATAGTGCTCCTATATACCGTCTATCAGCAGTATTTGTCAATACCTACCGTCGGTGGTTAACATACAATATAGTGCTCCTATATACCGTCTATCACCAGTATTTGTCTATACCTACCGTCGGTGATTAACATACGATATAGTGCTATTACATATACCGTCTATCAAGAGTTTTAGTCTTTACCTACTGTTGGTAGTTAACAAACAATATAGTGCTCCTATATACCGTCTATCAACAGTATTTGTCTATACCTACTGTCGGTAGTTAACATACAATATAGTGCTCCTACATGTGTATACACCGTCTATCAACAGTATTTGTCTATACCTACCGTCGGTGGTTAACATACAATATAGTGCTCCTATATATCGTCTATCAAGAGTTTTAGTCTATACCTACTGTTGGTAGTTAACATACAATATAGTGCTCCTATATACCGTCTATCAACAGTATTTGTCTATACCTACCATCGGTGGTTAACATGCAATATAGTGCTTCTATATACCGTATATCAACAGTATTTGTGTATACCTACCGTCGGTGGTTAACATACAATATAGTGCTCCTATATACCGTCTATCAAGAGTTTTAGTCTATACCTACTGTCGGTAGTTAACATACAATATAGTGATCCTATATACCGTCTATCACCAGTATTTGTCTATACCTACTGTCGGTAGTTAACATACAATATAGTTTTCCTATATACCGTCTATCAACAGTATTTGTCTATACCTACTGTCCGAAGGTAACATACTATATAGTGCACCTATATATCGTCTATCAACAGTATTTGTCTATACCTACCGTCGGTGGTTACCATACAATATAGTGCTCCTATATACCGTCTATCAGCAGTATTTGTCAATACCTACCGTCGGTGGTTAACATACAATATAGTGGTCCTATATACCGTCTATCACCAGTATCTGTCTATACCTACTGTCGGTAGTTAACATACAATATAGTGGTCCTATATACCGTCTATCACCAGTATTTGTCTATACCTACCATTGGTGGTTAACATGCAATATAGTGCTCCTATATACTGTCTATCAACAGTATTTGTCTATACCTACCGTTGGTGATTAACATGCCATACAGTACTCCTATATATCGTCTATCAAGAGTTTTAGTCTATACCTACTGTCGGTAGTTAACATACAATATAGTGCTCCTATATACTGTCTATCATCAGTATTTGTCTATACCTACTGTCGGTAGTTAACATACAATATAGTTTGTGATATAGATACAATGGATAAGCGTTGATTCTTGAAAAAGAAACCATGAGCCCGCAGGGCGAATGGTTTGTTTTTCATGAATCAACGCTTATCCATTGTATCTATCACTTAAACTATTGTGATAATGTCTTTTGAAAATTAAAGTCTATTCTTACTTAGAAGGTATTGTAAGTGAGTTTAATTAACCCTGATATTGTGTCAAACGATCCATTACAATAAATTAGATATCACAATTAAATATTTAAAAAAATACAAATATATTATAACACAACAAGTCTGCCCTTAAAGATCTTCATATCATCAGGCATCCGAATGTTATCTGTTTTTACAAAATAGGACATATTCGAACTTATTTCTATTTGAATTGATCTTAATTGAAATGGAGAATGTGTCAAAGGGACAACAACCCGACAAAAACATTATATATAGTGCATATAATAAGTATGTTTCTGGAATTTCTAGCAATAAGCCTAATTCAAGACATATCACGATTTTCTAGCATAGGAATTTGTGAATTAAAATTTGTAAAATTATGTAGTAAAACAGATGAAATCATATAATATTAATTTATAAAAGAAAAATGGACCATTATTATGCAATCCATTTTTGTTTTCTTTGAAACATATGGAATAGCTAACCATTATCCGATAATAAACGACCAGAATCGCTTTTTTACACAAAATATCCACAATAACATTCAAAACAAGAACAAAAACTGGAAATCTAGACTAATTTGGAACAACAAAAAGAATTCAGGGATTCGAATCTAAACAGACAAGTCCTTAGCTTTAACTCATTTATCTTAACTACGAAACCTCGTGGCTATCAACTCATGCTATACGATTACCTATTATGTATATATTAAGGTACAAGCCATGTGTGTCCGTTGTACCGATGTATATCATATATTCATTTATATATATAAAATAGACTTTTAAATCGTAACCGATTGGTAGCCCAGAGGTTTCGTCGATATGTTAATGTCAGTAACAAGTTACAAAACTTATGGACGGGTTCGATTCCCAGTGAAGGCATATAGAAATTACAAAAATTAAAGGTAAGTTTTTAAAAATAATTGCATTAGTGAACAGAAATCAGGAAATTAGTCAATTCAAACTTAATGATATTAGGAACACAAAGGAAACAATAGAATATAATCTGGTGAGTCCATTTCAGCGACGGATTTAGGAAGCGTTGATTCTAGAAAAGGAATCCACGGTAAATGAATAGGCTGACGTCACCACAATGGTTTAATCCTATATACCGTCTAGCAACAGTATTTGTCTATACCTACTGTCGGAAGGTAACATACAATATAGTGCACCTATATATCGTCTATCAACAGTATTTGTCTATACCTACCGTCGGTGGTTAACATACAATATAGTGCTCCTATATACCGTCTATCAGCAGTATTTGTCAATACCTACCGTCGGTGGTTAACATACAATATAGTGCTCCTATATACCGTCTATCACCAGTATTTGTCTATACCTACCGTCGGTGATTAACATACGATATAGTGCTATTACATATACCGTCTATCAAGAGTTTTAGTCTTTACCTACTGTTGGTAGTTAACATACAATATAGTGCTCCTATATACCGTCTATCAACAGTATTTGTCTATACCTACTGTCGGTAGTTAACATACAATATAGTGCTCCTACATGTGTATATACCGTCTATCAACAGTATTTGTCTATACCTACCGTCGGTGGTTAACATACAATATAGTGCTCCTATATACCGTCTATCAAGAGTTTTAGTCTATACCTACTGTTGGTAGTTAACATACAATATAGTGCTCCTATATACCGTCTACCAACAGTATTTGTTTATACCTACCGTCGGTGGTTAACATGCAATATAGTCCTCCTATATACTGTATATCAACAGTATTTGTCTATACCTACCGTTGGTGGTTAACATGCCATACAGTACTCCTATATATCGTCTATCAACAGTATTTGTCTGTACCTACCGTCGGTGGTTAACATGCCATACAGTACTCCTATATACCGTATATCAACAGTGCCTGTCTATACCTACCATCGGTGGTTAACAAGCATTACAGTACTCCTATATATCGTCTATCAAGAGTTTTAGTCTATACCTACTGTCGGTAGTTAACATACAATATAGTGCTCCTATATACCGTCTATCACCAGTATTTGTCTATACCTACCGTCGGTGGTTAACATACAATATAGTGCTCCTATATACCGTCTATCAAGAGTTTTAGTCTTTACCTACTGTTGGTAGTTAACATACTATATAGTGCTCCTATAAACCGTCTATCAAGAGTTTTAGTCTATACCTACTGTCGGTAGTTAACATACAATATAGTGCTCCTATATACCGTCTATCACCAGTATTTGTCTATACCTACCGTCGGTGGTTAACATACAATATAGTGCTCCTATATACCGTCTATCAAGAGTTTTAGTCTTTACCTACTGTTGGTAGTTAACATACAATATAGTGCTCCTATAAACCGTCTATCAACAGTATTTGTATATACCTACCGTCGGTGGTTAACATGCAATATAGTCCTCCTATATACTGTCTATCAACAGTATTTGTCTATACCTACCGTTGGTGGTTAACATGCCATACAGTACTCCTATATATCGTCTATCAACAGTATTTGTCTGTACCTACCGTCGGTGGTTAACATGCCATACAGTACTCCTATATACCGTATATCAACAGTACCTGTCTATACCTACCATCGGTGGTTAACAAGCATTACAGTACTCCTATATACCGTATTTCCATACTATTTTTCTCTACCTACCGTCGGTGGTTAACATTTAATACAGTGCACCTATATACCGTCTATTATCAGTATTTTTCTAAACCTACCATCGGTGGTTAACATGCAATATAGTGATCCTATATACCGTCTATCAACACTATGTTTCTAACCTGTTTCTATACTCACCGTCGGTGGTTAACATGCAGTACAGTGCACCTATATACCGTATATCAACAGTATTTGTCTATACCTATCGTCGGTGGTTAACATGCAATATAGTCCTCCTATATACTGTCTATCAACAGTATTTAGTCTATACCTACCGTCGGTGGTTAACATGTAATATAGTACTCCTATATACCGTATATCAACAGTACCTGTTTATACCTACCATCGGTGGTTAACAAGCAATACAGTACTCCTATATACCGTATATCAAAAGTATTTGTCTATACCTACCGTCGGTGGTTAACGTAAAATATAGTGCTGTCTATTAAAATTATGTGTCTATACATACTGTCTGTGGTTAACATACAATGAAGTGCTCCTATAAACCGTCTATCAACAGTTTTCATTTATACCTACCGTCGATGGTCAATATAACGTATTATATGGTCCGTATATAGTGCTCATATATACCGTCTGTCAGAAGTATCTGAATTTACCTACCGTCGGTGGTTAACATACAATATAGTGCTCCTATATACCGTCTATTAACAGTATTTCTTTATACCTACCGTCGGTGGTTAACGTAAAATATAGTGCTCCTTTATATACCGTCTGTCAATAGTATTTCTTTATACCTACTGTCGGTGGTTAACATAAAATTTAATGCTCCTATATACCGTCTATCAACCGTATTTGTCTATACCTACCGGCGGTTGTTATCAAAACAAACTATTTTCAATCGACAGTCCCAAGTTTCGTATCTATACTTCACTCTGAATGACCGATGACATTTATTTGACCAGTAACATTCCCTATTGTATTCATTATTTAGTTTTCTCCCTGAACTTGTCTGAAATATTTGCGGCTGTACTGATGGCAAACAACAATCAATCAATTTCTTAAAGTACTTCTTAATCTAAATAAAAAATATTTTTTTATCTAACCAGTAATATGTGATCGATGAATGTACGTATGACAATTACGCCAATTTTGAAAAAGCATATTTTTTTTCATTTGCGCACATTGACATTTTTTAATTTGCGCCAAATTGATTCGAAAGGTTAGGTCTGATAAATTTAGATGATAAAATTAAACTTGTTTAACTAAACGCAGCAATTCAATGAACACAAGCTACAATATAGATAAATGTGTGTATAGACACATGTTGAGCTCATGGGTATCATCATTTAATCACACTTCTGGTACCCGAACATTTACTTTCATATATGGAACCGATGCCATAAAGAAAAAAACAGGCTTTAACTTATAAAAATTTTGATAAAAAAGGGGATGCTTTATTGTAGGGAAGATATCACAAGGTTGCAGTTCAACAGAAGTGTTGCATGACAATACTCAGTTAAAAAAGATTTGTGCATATGCAAATGTGCTTTTTATGTCAAACTGTTACAATCTTATTTTATAAAGTGCTACTTCAAGTGTGATGTACACTTGCAATAAACTTATCCTGCTTTCAATCCCCCTCCTCCTCCCCGTCACGTGTGAGCAAGTGGCAGGTGGCAAAAGGCCAGAAGGAATATTTTTGTTATTATATAAATAAATTCTATGCATCTTATATGCCTCATGACTTGTGTTTACCTGTTAATTTGTGCAAATGAAGAAAATAAATTTGGCGCAAAGAAATAAAAAAAATAGGCGCTAATTAAGTGCAGATTGGCGCAAATGGAAAAAGCCGAAGCAAATATAATCTTTTCTCGTATCAAGATTTCAAGATTTTATTCATAACCTCAGACACATACTTGTGTACAAGAGGACAATAATATATACAACCATATTAAAATAATATATAGTGAGACAGGACAAACGACACAAATACATAGTATATTTTAAAAGACAATTGGTATAATTAGATTAAGTATTTTATGATTTTCTTCACGAAAATTGATAATTTCCTTTGAACTTGTACGTTACATCTAGACAACAAGCCAGTGAATTTCTTCTTGCTTGGATTCATTACATAGTAATTTGGTACAAACTTTGATCTAAGAGCAGAAACATCAGCATTTTTACAGGTAAACAATATATGAAACTCATCCCCTATTCCCTCATTACATAATGTACATATTCTATTTTCCCTCGCGATCCCCGCCCATCTACCCGTCTCAATAGGTAACTTCAAATTCGAGCATCGAAGTTTAGATATGAAATATCTGTCCTTGAGTAGTAATCGCAATAGATACGGTTCCAAACCAAACTCGAGTTTGAATAAAGAATAGAATTCACCCCTTTCAGATCAAATTGGTGTTTTCTTTCTTTTTTTCGTTCAGTTTCATCGAGTCCATTTGTTCATTTGACTCTGTCTCCATCACGACTAGGATGCATTTTAATTTATAATGTAAAGTCGTTCAGGTTTTTGTTTTATTATATAAAAAAAGAAGATATGGCATGATTGCCAATGAGACAACTCTCTAAAAGAGACAAAGTGACACCGGAATTAACTATTAAAAAAAACTTTAACAGATCACGGTACGCTGACGGTACAGATGTCTGTAAATTCAGAAATTAATGCGAGGTTTTTATTATTGCGACAATAATTAAGACTCGCATTTTGAAGTATTGCGTTTGAATTAATCAGGATTTTTTCTTAATCGTTGTAATCAAAATCTCATTTCAGGCTATAATGACACTCATCGCATTATATATTCAACAATTGCACGCAACAAATTTACATTCAAAGACTATGAATTTGATGTATATTTCATTTGACAAGATTAGTTCGTTTAAGATGCCAAAAATTCTATAATTAGTGTATTATTCTCCCAAGTTTATTTGAAAAGGTATAATTCCTCTATACAAATGGCAAAATCTTTCATAAAATATCCAGTAAGTTGGATAAACGTTTACCAAATCATCCCAATACAGTTTGATTTATATATTCACTTTGCTATTCCGTTCTTGCACAGTGATATAGTTCATTTTGCGTCATCCCATATTCTAGCAAAGGGAGATTATCTAAGCATCACCGTTACATTAGTAATAGCTCTCGTACATAAAATAGTTAGCTCGAACTGTATGATCCTGTGTGCATCTGATCTTTATATTAAAAGTGCATAAATGGTTCACATATGGGTCTTATTTAATCATTAAACAGTATCAAAACAATTAGTGCATTATAATATAACCAAATAGGCATGCAAAAAAGAATCAATAGGCAAAATATGCTTGTCTACCGTCTAATTCTAATTGCTAATATTTACTGTATTGTACATAGCTCAATTCCATTCCATTCCATTCCATTCCATTCAATTTTATTTATTTTTTAATTTTCAGCAGAAAACAGTATTTCTAACAATTAAATTGAATTAATTTGATATGACGTTGACACACGGTAATCACTCTCATGTTTTTATTTACATCGCTGTCAATCATCCGGTAAAGATGAATATTCATTACTACCCTCGGTAGTTAACGTCCCTCGATGGTTAACTTTAAGTGCCTACCTATAATCAACGATGTAATTTTCAGTGCAAAGCTATTTTTAATGGGTGTCGAACACGTGCGCCTAGCACTTTATTTATGATATATGGATAATGGTACCGTGGATAGTTATCTATAACATCTATAAGTAAGCCAATCTGATCGATTTTATACGGCATAGAATATTTTTTACTTCTTAAATTGTCGTCTTTTCTGAATGTACCCTTTTTAATAGAGAATTGCGATTTCTGAAATTATAATGATTGATCGACGCAATTTTAAGATCAGGGTACGGCAGCGGTGCACTTCCTCAGAACCATTACTTGTGTAGAACCGGAGTACGCTCTCAGAACCAATATCAGTCTTGCGCAGATATGTAATTTTTTGACATCTCACTCCCGTAAAATAAAGACAGATAACAACGACCCTAAAAGAAAACATCAAGTTGTACATCTATGTTTCAACTTTGCCTCATCATGATTAGAGTCGGTGTAATAAAAATGTTTATGTGGTGATTACTTTACCATGTCATGTATATAGGCTATATATCTATTTATGAATTACACATTATTATTTGGGTGAAATAAGCTGCTAACAAACTATTTTAATTTTACAAATATATCTAATTAACGGTTAATAAGAAAAACGGAGACATTACAAAAAATCAGAGATAGATACCTCCAACATTTAATAAGTCAATTTCAATTTTTTTATAGCTATAGATCTTATTTTTCATCCGATAATGTATATGATGATCCGTATTGATGTTATTATAGATTTTATTGAGATCTATACACCTGGGGATATGCAATCCTTTAATAGTCAATGTATTAATGTCTGTATCTTTGTAACTCCTCCCTAGGGAAGCTTAATTGTAACGACCATACATTGTATTGTATTGTATAAAAGAATTATGTAGTTTATAATTTGTAATTTTCCTAGTATGCTTTTTAGAGTATTCTAAACAGTTTGCGAATTTGCGAGCGATTTGGTACCCCGAAAATGAAAGAAGTGATTTTTATTTTACTTTTCAAATTGTCATTGGGTCACTTCCAAATTTTCATCTCATGAAAATATGTCTTTTTAATTTCTTTATGTATCTTTTCACCTTTTCATCTAATTTCTTTAATAGATTTTCCCTGAACTAACATTAGAAGAATTTTTTTTTTATAATTCAAATGTCAACGGATACCACAGTTAGTTAAGTGACATAGAGTTTTACCCAAATCACATTAAAATTGTGCATTGTTCAATGAATGAACATTATTTGAACAACATTTTGTGTAGTGGAGCTTACTTAAAATTCATTAAAACATTAGACGCTTTAATAGAAGAAACGGTATAACGTATATCTACTATATTTTACTGGGGAAAACTGTCTGTTCTGAGATCTCTGAGGAAGTCACTGCCATTTACTTTACTTAGAAAAATTAAATTCTGAGGTGGTATCTACATTCAGTTTACTTAAATATTACCAAGTATTGCTATTTTTACTATAAGTAAAGGATGGTTCCGCGGAGGTACCGACATTCAGTTTACTTTTTTTTACTGTTAATAAAGGCAGTGATATTGTTGGCTTTTTCAAAACTACCTCTACCCTTTTTTATTGGGAAAATATTCGTCATTTTGATCAAATTGGGAAATTTATAATAAACCATGAATTTGACTGGAACTTCAATTTGCAGACCCCCTTTCAAGAGGTAAACCATAATTTGAAATAAGACCCCTTATTATCAGTGATGATACATAAATAGACCCTCAAATCTGCACATTTAGTCATTGTAGGCATGAAAAGGGTTTAATTGAGTGTTTTTCAGTTTGTATTCATGCACAATTACTACTGAGACTGCCTTGTTTGGGAAAAAAGTTGTCCTTCGGGAATGATTTTAAGCCATTTTTTTTCAAATTGGGATTTTTCTCCAGGGGAAAAAACCTTTGTTCTCCGGTAATTTAAGGCAAACAATATCACTGAAAGGGTGGTTCTGATGAGGTAACATAAAGTTTCGGTTAAAAATTTGGTTCTTACAGGTGTTTTTTTTGTTTTTTTCATTTAATGCCATAGATAGCAGTTGGTTCTGAGGATGTACCGACACTCTGTTCACTTAAAAACTAAGTTCTGACATTTTTTTTAATTGAACAAAGGTTTGTTCTAAGGATGTACCTGGTCTAGTACTTTTTACTGACAATAAAGGTTCAAGTTCTGAGTTGGTACCAACATACAGTTTACTTAGAAAATTTAGTTCTAACTATATATTGTTGTTTTAACTGTAGAATTTTGTTCGGACAAATTTGTTTGATTTTACTATGAATAACGGTTGGTTCTGATTTACAGTTTACTTGGAAAATTAAATTCTGACCAGGTATTGCTTTTATTACTGCAAATAAAGGTTGGTTCTGAGGAGGTACCGACATTAAGTTTACTACGAAAACTTTATTTTGACAAGGTACTGTTGATTTTATTCAGTATTAATAACGGTTGGTTGTAAGGAGGTTCCGACATTCAGTTTGATTAGACAATTAAAATATTGGTGTGTTTGCTGTAAATAAAGGATTTTTATAAGGTTGTATCAACATACAGTTTACTGAGAGAAAAAAAATGTTAGGACAAGGTATGGTTGTTTCCAGTCTATAAATAACGGTTGGTTCTGAGGAGGTACCGATAACGGTAAAGTTCTGAGGAGGTACTGACATTCAGTTTACAAAGAAAGTTTAACTCTGACGAGGCATTGCTGTTTTTTACTGTAAGTAAAGATGGTGCAGAGGAGGTACCGACATAAAGTTTACTGAGAAAATTTTGTTTGGACAAGGTACGATTGATTTTATTATAAGTAACGGTTGGTTTTGAGGAGGTACCGATATTCAGTTTACTAAGAAAGTTAAACTCTGACCAGGTGTTGCTGTTTTAACTGTAAATAAAAGTTAGTTCTGAAGGGTAACTCAGTGGTATTCAGTTCACTTAAAAAATATTTTGGTTAGGTATTGTTGGTTACCATATATAACGGTTGGTTCTGAGGTGTTACCGACGAAAATTAACTGAAATGAATTGGTTATGACAAGGTATTGTATTTTTTTACTGTAAATAACGATTGGTTTTTGTTTAGTACCGACATTAAGGGATTCAGTGTGGTATAACTTTAAATTATCATTTCTGTTATCGCACTATGGACGAATAACAAATATTTCTGCGCTCCATGTTTACCTAACAACAAAATTATTTCTATCTACGGCTGTGTGCGCTATTTTACTTGCAGGTATTTTGTGTATGGTTATGGTTGTCTTTCTGATATTGTTTTACACCTGCCCCCCCCCCCCCCCCTCGTTTTATTATTTTTGTATTTACATTGTGTCTTAGATCAAATTTATTCGTTGATTCTGTATATATATATACATAGTAAATTTGCTGGTTGGTCGTTTTTATAGACTTTTATATATATATACATATATATACAACTCGTCTAAACATCAACCCAACAATGTTAGATCTGTAAATTTGCTTTCGCAAAAAAAAAGCAAATTTACAGATCTAACATTGTTGGGTTGATGTTTAGACGAGTTGTATATACATTATGTACACAGCCATGTATCACCATCATTGATGGCGATCTGATGGATACATCTGTTGTAGGGTTGTCACTGACTCAGACGTACTTATATATATAAAAGATGTGGTATGATTGCCAATGAGACAACTATCCACAAAAGACCAAATGACACAGAAATTAACAACAATAGGTCATTGTCTGGCCGCCCGTAGTCAGTTATAAAGAGCCTCAAAATGACAATGAAAAACAATTCAAACGAGACATTAAACGGTCTAATTTATGTTCACTTGTTTTTTTAATATATATGTCTTTTGATTGAGTTAAACCATTTCAATTGATATTAAATAGTGTGTCATTATATCTTGTGATTTAACACCATTCTTTCAGGGTAGGGTGAAGGTTGGTGCCTATCAAATCGTTTAAACCCGCTGCATTTGGTTGCATCTGACCTAAGTCAGGAAATTCTCATTTCCAGTGGTTGTCGTTTGTTGATGTGGGTTTCTTATTACTTGTCTTTGTAAATATCAACTTTTACTGTTTAGTCTTTTTTGCCGAGGCTTCGACTTTTGTCGAAAAAGCGAGACATAGCGATCTTACACTCCGTCGTCGGCGGTATCCATAAATATTCACTCTTGTTACAGTTTTTTTTCAAATTTTGATAACTTTCTCAAACTATCCTGGATTTTTTTTTATCAAACTTGGACAGGAGCTTGTTTATGATCATAAAATAGTATTTAGAAATATATTTTTTTTAAATACTGTTTATCGGTATTTTAATTATAAATGGACTTAGTTTTTCTGACAATTAATATTACAATCACTCTGTGGTTAACAATAACTCTGTGGTTACAAGTTTTTTTTAAATTTGATAACTTTCTTGAACTATCCTTGATTTCTAACAAACTTGGACAGAAACTTGTTCATCATCATAAGATGGTCTCAGAAGTAAATTTTGTAAAAAATCCTGTTTATCCGTATTGAACATTCACTCTGTGGTTAAAGTTTTAAAAAAATTAATAACTATCTTAAACTACCTTGGATTTCTTCCAAACTTGAACAGAAGCTTGTTAATGATCAGAAGATGGTATCAAGAAGTAAAATTTAAAAAAAAAAAATACTTTTTTTTTTCGTATTTTACTTGTAAATTGGACTTAGTTTTTCTGCCAGCTCTGTGGTTAAACTTTTTAAAATTTTAATAACTTTCTTAAAGTATCCTTGATTTCTGCCAAACTTTGACAGAAGCTTGTTTATGGTCAAAAGTTAGTATCTAGAAGGAAATTTTGTAAATATACGTTTCCTTTTTGTAACCTAAAGGCAAAAACTTTAACCTGAAGCTGGATGGACGGACAAACGAACGGACGCACAGACCAGAAAACAAATTGCCCCTCTACTATCGTAGGTGGGGCATAAAAAACGTCTAGAGGGTAACATATAGAACTATTTATTACGTTTTGATCTGACAGCGACAAAACAACAAAATGAGAATATATGCAAAATCATAGTATAATGAAAGGTGATATCTCTATATATATAAGACAATGACACAACAAGTGTAAAGCTGAAATGTATAACAAAAAATATTCGTTCAACTTCAAATTAAATTATATAAATACACACAGTTTTTTAGAATTCAATTATGTCAAAGATAAATTAGATTGTTAGATCATCCGTATGAACACAAGCTGTCGCTGTATTAAATTTAGTTTCCTTTTTCCAAAAGCAATACATCTTATAGATATCAAGTACAATAAATATTACATTAAATATAGTAAGAAACAAATATTACAATAAGGTAATGCATTAATATGTAATTAATACAATTAAAAACAAATGTAGGAGCATGTTATTAATTAGCTTTATTTAAAAATCTTTTATTAACCAACAAGTGCATTACTGCCAAAAGTGACTGTTTATTAAAAATTACATATTTTCTGTAATGGCCCTGTTTTTCTGTAATGGACGTTTTTTTCTGTAATGGCCCTGTTTTTCTATCATGGCCCTGTTTTTTTCTGTAATGGCCCTGTTTTTCTGTAATGGCCCTGTATTAATGCCCAGTTTGTCTGTATTAAGCCATGTTGGGGTTTCTAATAAAGTTAATAAAACTAAGTTGTAAAGAGTATAATACCTTTTTGTATATTATTAAAAAGTAGTAACCAGCAACCAACATTAAAGAACCACATAAAGGGATCACTGTTCATCCTGTTTTTTAACACATATCTCTTTCAACTTCTTGGATGTTTGGTATATTCAAAGCTTTATAATGGTGAA
Source organism: Mytilus edulis (assembly GCF_963676685.1). Lineage (NCBI taxonomy): Eukaryota > Metazoa > Mollusca > Bivalvia > Mytilida > Mytilidae > Mytilus > Mytilus edulis. Next base: position 38,601,454 of record NC_092350.1, read on the forward strand.
GTACAAATTATTTTGTTCCAACTAAACTGTCATTAAAAGAGTAAGACAGTACATCAAGTTAAGCAGCAACACATACACTTTTGTTCAGTTGGTTAATAAATGTATTAAGAAATGGGTGTTTTTATAATGGCCCTGTTATATGTCCTCGGTCAGTAATAATGGCCTCGGATGTCTGTAATAGCCCTCGGCGTTGCCTCAGGCCATTACAGACTTCCTCGACCATTATTACAGACCTTGGACACATAACAGGGCTATTATAAAAACACCCATTCAATACTATAATATTTAATTAAAGTATGATATACACATTCAACGATTACGATTTTTTTTGGCAATACATACTTTCCAAAATTAACAGGTCTACTAAGATAAAACTGCAAACCATGACCGTCATCTATGTATTTGTAAAACAGACATTTAGAAGACTCCTAAAACAAATGACATTGCTTCAGATATAAACCTATCAGTAACACGCTGTTTGAAATCAGCTATAAAAACATCTACATTTAAAACATTTTGTGTCAACCAGACATGATTTAAGCCATAATCACATAATAAATATCGTATTTTACATGACCAATTCAATTTATTTTTACTTTTTACATTGCTAGCCTCCATCATTTCTGCATAACAATTTTTTAGAATACAATTGTCAGTTTTTAACATTTACAACAATATTTCATTATTTTACAGCATCTATGTACATACATAGGGACTCTACTTTGTTCAAAATACATCATGTAATTTGCAATACTCTTCTTAAATTTCAAAATCTTCTTTAAAAAATGTAAGTAAAGAGTTTCAAATGCTTTATGATATCCCCAAACCTCGCTACCATAATTCACTATGCTTGACAGATATGTATCAAGTAAAAACAGAAGTGTTTCTGTATAAAAACAGTCTTCTTAAATTTTACTGAATAAAAAACAGCTTTTTACCTTGAATTGACAACATTTTCTGAGTATTCCTAAAAATACCATTATAATTTAACAGCATACCTAGATAAATAAATTCATCACATATAACTTATATTCTCTCCATTAATGAACCATTTTTCATCTGGTTTGATAACACCTCTGTTTCTAAATACAACAATCTTAGTTTTTAACATATTTATATGTAAATTATACCCTTCACAACCACAATAACCAAATATACACATACCGCGTTCCCGGCAACATGATGAATGTGTATGGCAACATAATAAAAAAAAAGTAGTAAATTGCAAGTTTCATTAGACTTTAACTAATTTTTCATGTATCTCTTACATTCGAGAATAAAAAGATAGCATTACATTCCTTTAAAACAACTCCATTAATTTAAGTTCAAAATTCAAATGGTTGTCTGTTTAATTTTGTTATACTGTTTCTTGTCATTTTATTTACAGCTTTGAAACCAATATAAGGAAATAAAAATAGCATCTTTAAAATGCTGAATATTGATGTTATAAGACCATCATAACTACTTTAATACAATATATATTTTGAATTTGAATGTTCATAGTTATTTCCTATACTTCTTTTGCACCTCATTATTTACATCTATTTCTTTCTCCATACATTGTTCGTTTGCCAACTCATATGGACACATTGTTGTCTTCTGGAGGAAGTATATGATTGCCTCCTTGTGTAGAACAAAGGTCACATAGTTGTCAGCAAAACTGAAATTATAAATAAACAGAATTTAAACTTCAGCGGCTTGTAATGGTTAAACTTTTTTATTCCTATTTGTTTGTTTGTAAAGTCATTTTAAGAAATCGACATATTTATACATACTTTGCTGATGTGAACCTTTCGCTACATCAATAGAAAAACTACATCAATAGAAAACGTGACCGTGGCGTTTTCGTCATGAACCTTACCAAATATGAAACTGACTAACGGCCATACGGCTCCATAGAAACGGCACCACGTCACGGTGTTAAACCAATCACAGCCTCATAATTAAAAAACCACAATGCGATAAAAATTATGATGTACCGATTATCAGGTTGTCTGCATGTTGACATTGTAAAATATCATCTGCGAGTCACAATATGAAGCTTTTTGTCGAGTGAGCGCAGTTTACAAACGACATTTTGGAAGCATGCATTTTGTCAAAATAGGCTTTAATTGTTATAAGAAAATAAGCATCCCTTATAAATCGACAGATAAGCAACAAGATTAAACTTACAATTTATATTTCAAAAAAATATTGTTAAGTTCAATATTTTTCATCTTTCTTATTCTTCTGCCGCCGAATCTGAAGGGAACCTGATGGTTGTATACAAGTTCTTCTGTCAAATACTTCAACAGAGCACTAATAATCTGCAAAAATAACCATAATAAATCCCGAACATTCAAAATATTCATATACTGTGAACACGATTAATGTTTAAGACAGTCTATATATTGAAAAAAGTCAAGATACAATACCGAAACATTTGAGTTCAGGTAAATGAAATACTAGGAAAAGAGAGAAGCATTCACTTTTAACGCCATTCTATTTATGTATTCAACTTTCATAGTTAATAGAAACTAGAGGCTCTAAAGAGCCTGTGTCGCTCACCTTGGTCTATGTGAATATTAAACAAAGGACACAGATGGATTCATGACAAAATTGTGTTTTGGTGATGGTGATATAATTGACTATGAAGGGAAATTACTCCTTAGGGGGTCAATTGACCATTTTGGTCATGTTGACTTATTTTTTTTGTCTTACTTTGCTGTACATTATTGCTGTTTACAGTTATCTCTATCTATAATAATATTCAAGATAATGACCAAAAACAGTAAAATTTCCTTAAAATTACCAATTCAGGGACAGCAACCTATAAACAATGGAGAAGACTTCATAAGTATGATTTACTTGTGTCTAATCTATTTTGCTTTAATTCAGCAAATAAAATATGTCTAAACTAAACAGGTTGTCTGATTCATTTGAAAATTTCAGAGCAGATAGATCTTGACCTGATAAACAATTTTACCCCATTTCAGATTTGCTCTAAATGCTTTGGTTTTTTGAGTTATTTAAGCCAAAAACTGCATTTTACCCCTATGTTCTATTTTTAGCCATGGCGGCCATCTTGATTGGTTGACCGGGTCACCGGACCCATTTTTTAAACTAGATACCCCAATGATGATTGTGGCCAAGTTTGGTTAAATTTGGCCCATTAGTTTCAGAGAAAAGATTTGTGTAAAAGTTAACGACCACGGACGACGGACGCCAAGTGATGAGAACAGCTCACTGAATACGGGGGTTGTCCCTTTTCCGTAAAAAGTTTTTACTTTTGTTTTCCTCATTGTTTTTTTTATATATTGCATACAGCATTTATTAACAATATCAACAAATTTGTTAAAATAATCCGAAGAGCCATCGTACGTTTATTAAAACCTTGATGCATACCTTATTAGAAATTACTCCGAAACCAAAAGCTACTCTTTTCCTTTCTTTATTGTATATTGTTTCAGGGTTGCAAATAAATTGATGGTGACGCTCGTGATCAGCCTCATCACTGAAAAGCAAAAATGATAGTTGATACACTGTTGCAGTATGATCGATGCAACAAAAAAAACAACAATCAGCATAACATATAATAAATCAATGACAATAACTAATTAGTGTAATCTCATGGCTTTTAAGTCCGCTACTGGCAGTGGAAGTAAAAAAACATACCTCTTTGAACTAGTTAGAGTTAACACACACCATAATTTCTTAGTTTAAATTAGGGAACAAACTTTTAACTTCAAAAGGGGCTAAGGTTTTTATCCCATTGCAATATGATTTTATTTAGTTTCAATAATTTTTTTTCTTCTTCTAAATTTATCATTATAAGGTATGGGGGTACTGGATTCAGAATATATTTTTTTAATCTTCTACTTGAATAGATTTTATTTTTTCATCGAATTGGGTATAACCACCACTCCTTTCAAGTTAAATGGTTGTTATTCATCACCAGGGGTGTAAGTCGATGAAATTAATGTTGCCTGCAAGGTTGATTGGCATTATACATCATATAATTAGTTGGATATCTTAGACCAAAAATGTCGCAGCAGACGTGAGTACTCAGTAAACATGCTCCGTGTTGAAGGCCGTACCTTGACCTATAAAGGTTTACTTTTATAAATTGTTATTTGGATGGAGAGTTGTATATTGGCACTCATACCACATCTTCCTATATCTATAGTAAATAAAGATCGAGAAAAGCTTGTATATCTGGTATCAACGTCCACATCCGTACTGTTTAAACTAAGAAATGTCGTGCTTTAAATGATTTTAAACTCACCAAGTACTGTCCATACAGTGCATGATTCCATAAATATATGTCAGTATCCCCATTTTCTAAAAAAGAAAATTAAGTATAAATTGAAGCTAAATTCTTATGAATGTTTCTATCATTCTGGGATCTTTGTCATGGTGTCAGCCACTATAAACTTTGGAAGCTCTGATGGCGATTAGCAAAGAATTGTACTTGGTTTTTCATAAACATTGGTTTTGCATTTTAACTATCACTAAAACATATTCGACGAATTGAACCAATTTAACGAGGAAAACATAAAAAGAATTGCATTATATGAGAGATGTCATTTAATTATGAGTCTGTTTTTAAGAAGTATAAGTCGAGTCAAATTTGTTTAGTGTGCAGATATAATTATCCATGCATTATAACGGAGATGCAAAAAGACACCATATGAGTAAGACTCGGATGAATTTTATTAAATTCAGTTACTCTGTTCAGGATCAGTTTAGTTGTTTATGCAAAAGTGTGACAGAAGACCAGAACGAAAAATGAACAGGCTTCCTCACTAGGCTACACTATCCGCTTAGAAAGCTTCGTACAACAGATAGAAGGTATTATAATGTAATGGGAATTTATAAAGCTATCTGCGTCACTGCTGTTGGCCTTTATCACAATTATGATAACAGTAATAAGTGTTTGCATTAAAATTTTACTTACTTCAAAATCTGCAAATTCCAGTGAAAAATCTGAAGATAAAAAAAACATATTATTTTACCAGATTATAATTGTCGTGTGCTTAGAATGATTGAAGTGATAACTGTATTTTTATTCATTCTACCATAGATAGCTATTGAAGGCATTGAAATTAATAAAACATAGCCTCAAAATTCGATCAAAATTGAGAAATCATAAAATGTATAAAAGAATAAAAAAAACAAACATGTTCAATAATTCCTCGCATCCGAAGCGCTTTCCTGGATTTACCTTCATCAGGAACGCTCAAAGCCAAGTATTTGAAATCCGAAGGTGTATAACTACCGAAACGATATATATGACATACATACCTAAATAAAAATAAATAGCCAAATCCATCTAAAGTTAAATTTGCCTTAGGGAGTTGAAACCTTAGTTTCTTAATAATTTCAAACATAAAGCCTTGGTCACACCTTACCGGATAAGACGAACGGAAGCTAACAGGAAAAAGTTATTCGTTAGCATCCGTTCGAGCTATCCGTTAAGGTGTGACCGAGGCTTTATAAACGAAGACTGTTAAATAAATAAGTAGATACAAGAAGATGTGGTATGAGTGTCAATGAGACAACTCTCCATCCAAGGCACAATTTATAATAAAACAAGAATGTGGCCATAGTACACGGATGCCCCACTCGCACTATCATTTTGAATGTTCAGTAGACCGTGAAATTGGGGTCAATGCTTTAATTTGCCATTAAAATTAAATGATCATATCATAGGGAACATGTGTATTTAAAGTTTCAAGTTGATTAGACTGCAACTTCATCAAAAACTACCTTGACCAAAAACTTAAACCTGAAGCGGGACGAACGGACGAACGGATGCACGAACGAACGAACGAACGAACAGAGACACAGAACAGATAACATAATGCCCCTCTATTATCGTAGGTGGGGCATAAAAACATTAACGGCCAAAATACGGTCTTCAACATGGAGCCTTGGCTCACATCGAACATTAATATAAAGGGCCCGAGAAATAATTCCTAGCTACAGAACATTACTACATAATGCTTACAAACTACAAAGATGTCCTTGTAAAATGTTTATTGTATACTATTTTTATCGAAATCAATTTGAAGTTTTCTTTTCTTTTAGAACTGTTTAATTAAATGAGAAATAATCTTTACTTTTTCTTTGTGAGCATAAAAGAAAATGGAGAATTCAAAATAGATTACCATCATCTATATCGTCCTCTTCCTCTTCCTCTTCGCTGCCTCCAATTTCCTGGTTATCTGGACTGTCTTTCTGTAGCTGTTAAAACGATAACTATGAAATTGTTTAACTTATTTTTGAAAATCTTTATATAACTGACCAATCTCTCATTCGGCTAAAAAATAAATATATGCTGCAACTATGTATGTCTCCTATGCCATTTATGGGCCAAATAAAAGTGATACGACTGGAAAAGTATTGTTGAAATTGCATAGATATTTAAAAATATTTAGTAAACTTAGTATAAATATTTATAAACATGTTTAAGTGTTCACGACTATATCATTTCTTTAAAAGTTGTTACTCAGTCAGTAATTACATCTTAAGGATAGACACACCATATATATATTTTTTCCAAAGGAGTAGGTCCGGTAAGGGCCGATTTTGGCCTCAAATTTCAGGTTCATCTGACGAAATATTTTGACCACTTTTTAAACACTTAAGTGTCTATTTTATTTGAATCAATTAGTTTATGTGAAAGATTTTAACTGATTCAGTCATTAAAAACGTACCGATTCAAGCTGAAATAGGAAAAATCTAACAAATATGCCGAAAAATGTCACTTTTCAGATGGTTTTTGTCAAAAATGAAAGTGGCCGCATCCGTGTTCATCCTCAACCTTTATATATTTTATGTATTATCATAAAATACAACTTACATTTCAATATTAAGGATGAACACGAATGCGGCCACTTTTGTTTTACACGAAAACCGTCTAAAATTAAACTAAAATGCTAGAATTGTGAAGATTTCAGTAATTTAGCATGACTTAATGGTGCTAGTACCCGATATATGTGCACTATATTGTCAAAAACAGCCTATATTTATGTAGCAGAATCATTTTACTGTCCAATAAATAACTAAAAGTTTACATTTTAACAGTTTTGTAAAACTGCTATATTCTGGGGCCAAAAAGGGGTCTTACTGGACCTACTCCTTTCAAAAAGAATAACATTTTTCTTTGTTCTGCACTAATTGTTAATATGTTCATAACCGGTTTGATTGAATCTTCTTACCTGTTCAACATCAGAGCTCCAACAGCGTTCCAACTCAGAACTCGTAGACATAATATCTGAAACAACATCGTGTTCCAACTCAGAACTCGTTGACATATCTGAAACAACATCGTGTTCCAACTCAGAACTCGTTGACATATCTGAAACAACAAATGAATGCTTACTGTGTATATGTAACACATGTGGAACAAAATTAAAATGAAGCACCCAAGCAAAAATTGTCGTTTGTTTATGTGTTACATATATTTGTTTTTCGAGCTGTTCAATTTGTGTACATGTACATACATTAGGCCGTTAGTTTGCTCTTTTGTATTGTTTTACATTGTCACTTCGGGGCCTTTAATAGCTGACTATGCGGTATAGGCTTTGCTCATGGTTGAAGGCTGTACATTAGCCTATAGTTATTAATTTCTGTTTTATTTTTGTCTCTTGTTGAAAATTATACAACGATTTTTATATGGTCCGAGATTGCTCTGACGTCCATTGACAAGCTGTGGCCTTTGGATTACCAAGCAACAATGTTCTACTTTTGTTCTAAAAAAATTGCCTCTTAAAACAAGTTGAGTGTGACTTTATTCCTTCCTCTTGAAACCAAATTATGTACTTAACCCTTACAGATATCACTTTGTAGTAAGAAATCGATGACTATAACATGTTATTCAACGGAATTGTGGAAATCTGATATCCTGTTCAGAAAAAGTGTTCTCGAATGCTACACGAGATGCCACATTAGTTTTGCAATTATTCATATTGTACTCTTAATCGACCCTCTAGCCTTTCGATTCTTGCACTGATCTAAGGCCGATAAAGAGTCTTAAGTTTTGCAACTTAGTAATAAAATCGTTTTCTTTTTTAAGAAACTATTTGTGTACAATATAGAGTTTGTATACTAGTAGGTTATTTTTTTTAATACCTTTCATACTGCCCTCGTTATCACTTTGAAGATCGTCTTTCTTATCTGAATTCCTAAGAATGTCTTCCATAGACTAAATATATAACAGTTCAAAATATTATTTTTTTAACAATGTTAAGCTTCAAAAGTTATAAAGAACTTTTCTAGTTTGTATTGTTTAAATTTGTCATTTCATTGTTTCTTATAGATCACTATGCAATATGGGTTTACTCATTGTTGAAGTCCGTAAAGTGACCTATAGTTATTAATTACTGTGTCATAGATGACCTTTGAACTTTTATGTGACATATTTTGCTTAACAGTA